>NW_028270176.1:52385334-52686756 GCF_037043375.1 Chiloscyllium plagiosum
GGTTTGGAGAAATGTTTTTGTCAAGCTGTGTCTGAATATTCTTTTCTGCTAGGGGCTGTGTTTATGGGATTTCCCTATACTGGAACAGTTCATTAGTAATAGTTCTGAGATCTATTATTCTGTTAACTTGGCCAATAGAATTACGTTATTCTAAATTCCTCTTTCTTTGGTTTCATTTTCTCTTTTGTGTTAAATAGATATTCTTCTGCTTCACACAGAGGTGTTTGACCAATCTCATTGCATCTGGAACAGACACTTTACATTTGCTTTAAAATTAAAAAAAAAAAGACATGAGAGTCCAGGTTACCGATGTTAAATATTTTTGAGGGGCTCTGCTGTGGCCCATCTCACTAGACTCCTTCTCTTCCTGAGTAATAGGCTGGAGGAACTGAATGGGCTGTCCCAGTTCATCTCCAATAGTGTCAGTGAGCTGAATGGCTTCCCATTCAGCGTGAGATGCTGAATGAACTCTTGTTTTACTGTGGCAATGTGCAGTGTCCGGCAGTGATGTTACATGAATATTACGGATACTTTAGCAGCACAAGTCTCAATGGAGTCTGGATCTGCTACACACGGACACAGACCAGTTCAGGAGTTGACGGGGGACAAAATGTTCTGAACATTGTGGAATCTTCAGTGACCATCCCCACTTCTGATCTTATGGTGGAGAGGATGGGCATGGGGAGACTTGATGACGCAGCTGAAGATGTTTGCGAAGGGGAAGCTACCCTGAGGATCTCGCACAGAGGTGACCCAGGACGGAGATGATGAACATCTTTCTTTGTGCCATGTTTGACTCCAAATACTGGAGAGTCTACTCTGATTCCCATTAGGTCCACTTTTGTTAAGCTCCTTTTTGTCAACAGAAGTCAACCACTGCTTTGATGTTGGGACCAGTAATTTTTACCTGAACCCTTGTGACAACCTCTTTTGTTCATATCAATAGGCCAATGATATTGGAGCAGCAAGTGTTTTCTTCAAACAGGAGATATTTGAATGTAAGGTTTCACTTCTCAAAAATGTTGGGGAGCAAGATGACTGAAAGTATTTGAAGAGGAGTTAGGTGGATATTGACCTGTCAGAGAGTTGAGGGCTATGAAGAATTGGGTATGAAATTGGATTTGAGACGGAGAGCAGATCAGTCATGATCTTAAAGAAGGGCAAGGCAAGTTTGGGGGTGAACAACATTCCCCTGTTTCTGATGGTCTCACATTCTGTTATTGGAAAGTTAGTTGGTGTTATTTTTATGAATGTTCTGTTAGTGAATGCTGCAGACAGGGAGCCCAGAGGATTTTGTGAGCCATCTCTGGGTGAGGTATGGGAGCTGTATTCACACTGAATCTGGGTCTACAACACGACCAACAAATGAAGCAAAATTTGCAGAGAGGGGAAGCTCTGTGAAGAGAGATGAGGGGTCTTTTTCATACTCAGCCTGGGTTTTCCAATTACAGTTCCCAACTCACCTCAAACCATGTGAGAAAGTACTGAGGGGCTGAATGGTCTCCTGTGTTTCTGTGCATCAGGTTACAGTAGTAAGTAGGTTCTAACTGCTCCTATCTATCCGGTTTGAGCGGCTGAATGGAACTGAGGAGCAGGAGTGGGTCATTCGATACTTTGAGTCTTCTCCACTAGGCACTAAAATTGTAGCTGATCAGGTTGTGATCTCAACCCCACTTTCCTGTCTGCGTCCCATTGTGCTTGACTCACTTCTTTGTCAAATGTTTCAATAACGCAGCTTTCTATCAATGTGAACATAGAGACACGATAACCTTCCACTGAAGAGAATTTGGACTTGAAAGGTTCTTTCAGAATTATTCATCATCCCTCTAACAGAATCAGAGAGTCATGCAGAACGGAAACAGGCCCATTAGTCCAATCTGTTCATTCCGATCAGATATCAAATCTGATTTAGTCCCATTTGCCAGCATTTGGCCATTATCCCTCCGTGATTTTACCCACTTTAACCACTTCCTCAGACCGCACTTTCATTACACACGCCACTCTCTGTGTGAAATATTCTAAATCATTCGCCCTCTTGATTTCAGCCTCTGCTGTCTTGTTCTGGATTCCCCTATCCTTGCGAGCAGAACCTGGCTGTTCAGAATATCCATGCCCCTGATGATTTTATAAACCTCTGGAATGTTATCTCTCAACCTTTGTCACCCCAGGGGTAAACACCTCAACGTAATCTGCCTCTACTATACTCAATGCTCTTACTGATTAAGGCTCATGTGCCAAATGTGTTCAGCACCACTCTGTCTATCTGTGACTCACTGCGACAGGTAATCATATACGTAAACATCAGAAAGTTAACATGATGGTAGTGGCAGCAGATAGGAGGACCAGTGATAGATTGATCATTGCTGAAAATGTGTTGCTGGAAAAGCGCAGCAGGTCAGGCAGCATCCAAGGTGACCTTTTATCTTAGCCTGCTGGGCACACTTGCCTCATTTCTGAAGAAGGGCGCATGCCCAAAAAGTCGATTCTACTGCTCCTTGCATGCTGCCTGACCTGCCGCACTTTTCCAGCAACACATTTTCAGCTCTGATCTCCAGCATCTGCAGTCCTCACTTTCTCCTCATACATTGATCATTATTGATATTAGATTGTGTTGGGAAGATAAGCTTAACATTTCAGGAAGTGAAATCAAATCAATGGGTTCAGGATGGTTAATAAACAAAACAACATATAGCCCGGAGTGAGTTACAGACTGGAATCTAATCGAGGGGTTCGGGTGGTTAATATACAGAATACGAGATACCTCGGATTGAGTTACAATCTGGAATCTAATCAAGGGGTTCGGGGTGGTTTATATACGGATAATAGATACCCCGGAGTGAGTTATACCCTGGAATCTATTTACAGGGTTCAGGGTGGTTTATATACAGAATAACAGATAGCCCAAAGTGAGTTACAGCCTGGAATCTAATCGAGGGGTTCAGGGTGATTTATATACATAATAACAGATAGCCCAGAGTGAGTTACATCCTGGAATCTAATCGAGGGGTTTAGGTGGTTTATATCCAGAATAACAGATACCCCAGAGTGACTTACAGCCTGGAATCTAATCGAGGAGATCAGGGTGGTTTATATACAGATTAACAGATAGCCTGGAGTGTGTTACAGATTGGAATCTAATCAAGGGATTTAGAATAGTTTATGTACAGAATAACAGACACCCTGGTGTGAGTTACAGCCTGGAATCTAATCGACGAGTTCAGGGAGATTTAGATACAGAATAACAGATAGCCCGGAGTGAGTTACAGACTGGAATCTAATCGAGGAGTTCAGGGTCATTTATATACAGAATAACAGATAGCCCGGAGTGAGTTACAGCCTGGAATCGAATCGAGGGGTTCATGGTGGTTTACATACCGAATAACAGAAAGGCGGGAGAGTTACAGATTGGAATCTAATCGAGGGGTTCAGGGTCATTTATATACAGAATACCAGATAGCCCGGAATGAGTTACAGACTGGAATCCAATCGAGGTGTTCAGGGTCGTTATATATGGAATAACAGATAGCCCGGAGTGAGTTACAGTCTGGAATCTAATCGAGGGTTTCAGGGTGGCTTAGGTACAGAATAACAGCTGCCCTGGAGTGAGTTACAGCCTGGAATCTAATCGAGGTATATGTTAACATTTTATGTATAATAACGTGTAACTGGAAGTGAGTCACAAAGTTTACTATTGGCCAAGTGGTTTCAAATCTTGACTCACATAAACATAATGCAGTCACAAACTACACATCTTTACTGACTTCCAACTTTCCTAGTTTTAGGACTATCCTCCCCTGTTTTCCCATTTCACTGAAGAAATTAATATACCTTTTATACTGCACTGCCACTCTGGTTACAGTGCTACCTATCTCTCACTGTCTCATTTATCTTCAATCCTTTTGAAAGATACTTAAACCAACAGACACACAAAGTTCCAGAAAGAGTATTGTTTAATTGCAAGTGCATTATTTTCTTTTATTTGTAGACAACACGCAATTTGAACCCACAGAAGATCATGTGAATTTTGAGAAACCCTTCAATTTGAGATGAGCCCTAGCCAGGCAGGATTCTGATCCAACGCTGCAAACCTACAATTCAGTGGCTGAGCTCTATCAGGTTTTGGATATTATGTTTCTCTCATATATTAGGAGCTCGGAAAGTAAGGTAGACCTTACTGGAATGTCACATCATCTCTCCGCATTCACTGTAAACACGTTCTGGGATTTGCATTTTAATCACCTTCAAAGAGCTGTCTCCATTTCCTATCTCTGCGAGCATCAATGAATGGAAATGGCTTTGGACACATTGCCCCCTCGCCCTTGCTGAAAGTATTCCTGACACAAATCAGTCAGTAAGACATTGTATATTTGTCCTCAGCCGCCATGTTATATCAGCAAAACGATGACATTGAGTTTATAAATAAAGAAAAGCAAGAGAGACTGGCAACATCAATACAGTTTGAAAATATATGAAACATTGAACACGCAGACAGAATTACATACAAACAGACATACACAGACACACAGAGATACAGACATAGATGTACAGACACCTTCCAGGAGCTTCTCAATTTCCTATCTTGCAAGAGAATTCATGTTATGACGATGCATTTATGCAGGACAGTAAACAGCTTTTGAGACTTTCCCCATTGTGACAGAAATTCAGCCCCAATCTGAAACTTGGAGATATGTAACAGAACAGAAATGAACCAGCAGCTTTCTGTGTTCCTGCTCCCAATGTAACATTTGACCATTTAGTTTATCTTGTCTTACAAATCCAATAACAGATAACCCAGGAGTGAGTTCCAGTCTGGAATCTAATTCAGGGGTTTAGGATATACATACAGCATATGAGATACCCAGGAGTGAGGGACAGAGTGGAATCTAATCGAGAGGTTTGAGGTGGTTCACATACAGGATGACAGAAAGCAAGTAGTGAGTCACAAATTCGCGGAGTCATACAGTCATAGAGATGTACAGCATGGAAAGAGACACTTTGGTCCAATTCGACCATGCCGACCAGATATCCTAACCTACTCTCGTCTATTTTTCAAGCACTTGGCCCATCTCCCTCCAAACATTCCCATTCATATACACATCGAGCTGTATTTTAAATGTTGCAATTATACCAGCCTCCACCACTTCCTCTGATAGTTCATTCCATTCATGTAGCACCCTCCGAATGAACATGTTTCCGCTTAGGTCTCTTTCATATCTTTCCCCTCTCACACTAAACCTATGCCCTCTAGTTCTGGACTCTCCCACCCCAAGGGAAAGACTTTGTCTATTTATCCTATCCATGCCCGTCATGATTTTATAAACCTTGATAAGGTTTCCCCTCAGCCTCTGATGCTCCAGGGAAAACAAACCCAGCCTATTCAGCCTCTCCCAGTAGCTCAAATCCTCTTACACTGGCAACCTCCTTGTAAATCTTTTCTGAACCATTTCAAGTTTCACAACATCCTTCCGATAGGAAGGAGACCAGAATTGCATGCCATATTCCAACAGTGGCCTAACCTATGTCCAGTCCAGCCACAACATAACCTCTCAATGCCTATACTCAAAACTCTGACCAATAAAGGAAAGCATACCAAATGCTGCCTTCATTATCTTATCCACCTGCCACTCTACTTTCAAGGAGCTTCGAACCTGCAATTCAACGTCTCTTTGTTCATGAACTCTCCCTCAGACCTGACCATTAAGTGGATAAGTCCTGCTCAAATTTGCTTTCCCAAAATGCAGCACCTCGTGTTTATCGAAGTGGAATAAAATAAAAGGTTTTGGGGTGTTTTTGAAACATGCCAGTCACACATACATGGAAGTGAGTTACACGTTGGAATCTAAACGAGAGGATTCCAAGTGATTCATATAATCCCGATAGTGGGGAAACAAGCCCTTCAGCCCAACAAGACCACACTGACCCTCAGAAGAATAACCCATCCAGAGCCATTTGCCCACATTTACCCCTGACTAATGCACCTCACATACACATCCCTGAATACTGTGGACAATTTTAACAGGGTTTGGAGTGAATGGTTAATATACAGACTGACAGATATCCAGGAGTGTGATACAGACTGGAATCTACTCAAAGGATTGAGGTGGCTAATGTACAGAGTCCCTTAAAAATGGAAGTCAGTTACAGATTGGAAATTTATCAAGGGGATTCAGGACGATTATGAGTACAATAAGAGATACCCCAGAGTTAGTTACAGACTTAAATCTAATCGAGAGTTTCAGGGTGGTTTCCATGCAGAATAACAGGTAGCCCGGAGTGAGTTATAGAGTCATATAATCATAGAGATGTACAGCATGGAAACACACCCTTCGGTCCAACCTGTCCATGCCGATCCCAATCCAATCTAGTTCCACCTGCCAGCACCTGGCCCATGTCTCTCCAAGCCCTTCCTATTCATATGCCCACCGAACTTCCTCTTAAACGTTGCAATTGTATCAGCCTCCACCACTTACTCTGGCAGCTCACTCCATACACGACCTATCTTCTGCGTGAAAAAGTTGCCCCTTAGGTCTCTTTCATGTCTTTCCACTCTCAAACTAAACCTATTCCCTCTAGTTCTGGACTCCCTTACCCCAGGGTAAACCTCGATAATGTCACCCCTCAGCCACCGACACTCCAGGGAAAACAGCCCCAGCCTGTTCAGCCTCTCCCTCTAGCTCAAATCCTCCAACACTGGCAACATCCTTGTAAATCTTTTCTGAACCCTTTCAAGTTTCACAACATCTTTTCGATACGAAGGGGACCAAAATTGCACACAATATTCCAAGACTGACCGAACCAATGTCCTGTACAGCCGCAAGATGACCTCCCAACTCCTGTACTCGGTACTCTGACCAATAAAGCATAGCATACCAAACGCCTTCTTCGCTATCCGATCCACCCACGACTTCACTTTCAAGGAACTATGAACCTGTACTCCAAGATCTCTTTGTTCAGCAACACACCATAAGACCTTACCATTAAATGTAGATGTCCTGCAAAGATTTGCTTTCCCAAAATGCAGCACCTTGCATTTATCTGATTTAAACTCCATCTGCCACTTCTCAGCTCATTGGTCCATCTGGTCCAGATCCTGTTGTAATCTGAGGAAACCCTCTTCGCTGTCCACTGCACCTGTAATTTTGGTGTCATCTGCAAACTTTCTAACTGTACCTCTTATGTTCGCATCCAAATAATTTGTATAAATGACAAAAGGTAGTTGGCCCAACACTGATCCTTGTGGCACTCCACTGGTCACAGGCCACCAGTCTCAAAAACAACCCTCCAACACCACCCTCTGTCTTCTACCTTTGAGCCAGATCTGTATCCAAATGGCTACTCTCCCTGTATTCCATGAGATCTAACCTTGCTAATCAGTCGCCCATGGGGAATCTTGTCGAACGCCTTACTGAAGTTCCTATGGATCACATCTACTGCTCTGCCCTCATCATTCTTCTGTGTTACTTCTTCAAAAATCTCAATCAAGTTTGTGAGACATTATTTCCCACGCACAAAGCCATGTTGACTATCCCGAATCAGTCGTTGCCATTCCAAATACATGTACATCCGGCCCCTCAGGATTCCCTCCAACAACATGTCCACCGCCGAGGTCAGGCTCACCTGGCTTGACATTACCACCCTTCTTAAACAATAGCACCACGTTTGCCAAACTTCCGTCTTCCGGCATCTCACCTGCGACTATCGATGATACACATATCTCAGCAAGAGACCAAGCAATCACTTCTCTCGCTTCCCAGAGAGTTCTCGGGTGCACCTGATCACGTCCTGGGGATTTATCCACCTCTAACCATTTCAAGACATCCAGCACTTCCTCCTCTGTATATCTGGGCACTTTGCAAAATGTCACCATCGATTTCCCTACAGTCTATATCTTCCATATCCTTTTCCACAGTAAATACTGATGCAAAATATTCATTTAATATCCTCCCCATTTTCTGTGGCTCCACACAAAGGCCGCCTTTCTGATCTTTGAGGGGCGATATTCTCTCCCTAGTTACCCTTTGTTCTAAATACATTTGTAAAACCACTTTGGATTCTCCTTAATTCTAATTGCCAAAGCTATCATATGTCCGCGTTTTGCCTTCCTGATTTCCCTCTTAAGTGTACTCCAACTTCCTTTATACTCTTCTAAGGATTCATTTGATCTAACCTGTCTATACCTGGCATATGCTTCCTTCCTTTTCTGAACCAAACCCTCAATGTCTTTAGTCAGCTAGCATTCCCTATAACTACAAGCCGTACCTTTCAACCCTGACCGGAAGTTACAGCCTGGAATTGAATAGAAGTGTTCAGGGTGGTTTTTATACAAAATAACAGATACCCCAGAGTGAGTTACAAACTGGAATCTAGTTGAGGGGTTCAGGGAGCTTAGTATACAGAATAACAGATAGTCCGTGGTGAGTTACAACCTGGAATCGAATCGAGGGATTCAGGGTGGTTTATATACAGAATAACAGATATTCCGGGGTGTGTCGCAGCCTGGAATATAATCAAGGAGTTCAGGGTAGTTTATATACAGAAGAATAGGTAACCCGGAGGGAGATACAGCCTGGAATCTAATCTAGGGGTTCAGGCTGGTTTATGTACAGAATAACAGATAGCCCAGATCAGCAGCTGGAAGACTGAACGCAGCCGGGAAGATAGAGACTGTATTGTCTTGAGATTGTAACGTTTAATATCTGGGTTATTGGAACAGCATACTTTTTACAGAGTTGGAGTCATATAGTAAGTAGCTGAGACAAGACGGGCTTGGATTTGTGAATAGTTGTTGTTTAGTGTTCACTACTGAAGTTAAGAAACTAACTTGATATTTTTTGTTTAAATAGTGGAATGTCGGAGATCTGTGTCACTCATATTTTAACAGATTATGAGGTGAGGCGAACGTTTCTGGGTGTTTGGTTTACATTAACAGAGAGGTTCGGCTCCACGTTGTACATGTCTATCCACGCTAACCCCATTTCCCCGCAGTTAGCCCATATCCTTCTTGTCCTTTCCTAGCCACATATTTATCCAAATGCTTTTGAAATGTTATTAATGTACCCCCTTCAACCACATCTTCTGGCAGCTCATCCAAGTACCAGCCATTTATGTAAATAAGTGGTCCCTCAGGTTCCCTTTTTTTCCTTCCCTTTTAACCATTAACTGACTCTAAACGTTGGAAAAGACTGAGGGCATTCACCCTATCCATATACCTCATGAACTTGTACAGCTCTATTAGGACTCCCTCAGTCTCCCAGACACTAAAAAACATCCGAGCTTTCCAACCTCTCCCTATAACTCAAACCATTGGGTCCTGGCAATGTCCTTGTAAGTTTCTTCTGGGCTCTTTCTAATTTCATTACATCCTCCCTATAACAAGGTGACAAAACTGAACACAATACTCCAAGTGCAGCCTAACCAAAGTCTTGGGTAACTGCAACATAATTTCCCAATGTCCTGCCTGACGGAGGCCAGTGTGCCAAAAGACTTCTTCACTGCCCTGTCTACCAGTGACTCCACTCTCAGGGAACCGTGCACCTGAATTCCACGATCTCTCTGCCCACTACACCCCTTAAGGCCCGCCCATTCACCGTGAAACTCCTACCTTGATTTGAGATTCCAAAATGCAAGACCTCACACATTTATATTAAATTCCGTTTGCCATTTTTCGGCCCACTTCCCCAACTGATTAAGGTCCTGCTGCAATTTCTGATAAAACTTCCTCACTGATCATGCTCCCACTTATTTTAGTGTCTTCTGCAGACTTACTCATCATGCCTTGTACATTCTCAACCAAATCATAGATAACAAAAAGCCAAGGACCCAACCTCCATTCTGACAAGCATCCTCCCACTAAACTCTCTGCTTCCTATCAACAAGCCAACTGTGTATCCAATTGGCCAGTCCCCCCAGTATCCTACGTGATGGAACCTTCCACAGCAGCCTGCCATGTGGAACCTTATCAAAGGCCTTACTGAAATCCATAGAGACTACGTTTACCGCTCTGCCCTCATCAACCTTCTTGGTCACTTCACCAAAGGACTCTAAGAAATTTGGCAAGCATGATCTCCCACTCACAATTTTATGCTGACCGGTCTGAATCAAACCCTCTGTAAGTAATGGGTGCAATCAAGGGTATACTGTGCTTCATTGTAAGATGATTCGAGTACATAAGTAAAGCCACCTTCCTGCTGTAGAGCCTTGCTTAGAGAGCATGAGGGGCACTGTCTACAGATTTGATCTCCTTTGTAAGGAATGATCTCCTTACCACAGACACGGGTCATGGTAACATGAGAATAGAGTGAATAAGCTGAGTGTTTCATCTGTAGAGCTGTGAGAGACGAAGACATGGTGATGCTGAAACACGAGGAGTGGCAGCGATCACTTATGTCCAAAAGAGACATTGATAGGGTGAGAAATTCCATCCTTTAACCAGGATTGATTGGTTTGATTTATTGTCACGAGTACCTCAGTACAGGGAAACACATTTTTTATGAGCAGTGGAGGAAGATCATAGTGAACATGGCCAGGCAGATCATAGGGTGGAAATAGACTTGGACAGAGTAAGGCAACAGGACGTGCACTGGACAAGATCAACATGAACAAGAACACCATTGTTTGAACTTAGAGTGTCCATTCATTAGTCTAACGTGGCTTTCCTAATAGTTTATATGCCTAAATTAACTCTCTCCACGTTATTGTGCAGTCGGCATGTGAACCCGTACTCAACGTCATGTTGTTCACAATTCCCAACAGCAGCCACAATACCTTCCATCTGAAACAGGTAGCCATTCCCACCAGCTTCCGCCCTACATAGAGAACACCAGGCTGTCTTCTAAGAGATGAAAGATGCCTTCTTGAGACTTCACACAAGACATATGTCTTCCCTCCTCACCGCATGAAAACCACGTTAAAGTCCCACATGTGTATAATGAGCAACGGACCCAGGAGGAACAACGTGGAGCAGTCGGTCTGTGCAGCCTCTGCTCCACTTGAACATCATGTTAGAGCATCATTTAGGATACACTTAAGGCTGCCGATGCTGGAGATCAGAGTAGAGAGTGGATTGCAGGAAAAGCAATATCAGGTCAGGCAATATCCTTGAAGCAGGAAAATCGACGTTTTGGGCATAAACAAATCATCAGGAATCAGCATAAATTACCTCATTCTGCCCCCGTGTAAGTGCATTGAGTTGAGAATGGCCTCCTCCTGTTCCTGTATAAGTGACTCAAGGGACTGACAGGCTTCTTCCTCGTCCAATTGGACGGGGCCAAGGGCCTGACTGGGTTCCCCCTGGTTCCTGTTTGACAACTCAATGTACTGACCAGTGCGAAAATGCTGCAGCTTTAAGAGGTTATTTTGTCCTGGTTTCTTTTAAGAGAGAGATTGAACGATCGTTACTAAGCTGGCTAGTTCAGGCCACTTGAGTAAACAGCAAGGGAGTCCTTAGGTTAATTTTAATGCAGCCTGAATGGGTGTGGCCAGCTCTCACAGATTAGGATCACTGGGTTTTGGTTTCTGAGTAACATCAAAAATTATAGGGGTCTCCAAGAGTTGGAAGGGTCAGTTGCGACTCTCTCTGAATTTTGTCTTGATGCTGTTTTTAATTCCTGGAATGGAGAAATATTTGTGACATTCTGTGTCTGAATTTTCCTTTTTGCCAAGGGCTGTGTTATGGTATTATCCTATGTTGGAATAGTTCATTAGTAATAGCTCCTAATTCTATTACTCTGTTCAGCTGTCCAATAGAATTACGATATTCAAAATTCCGAGTTCTGTGGTTTTATTTCTTCTTTCGTGTTGAAATAGATGGTATTTTGCTTCACACTGCATCTGGAACAGAAAAATTACATTTCCTTTAAAATAAAAAAAAACATTAGAGACTAGGTTATTGCCATCAAATATTTTCGAGGGGCTCTGGTGTGGTCCATCACACTGGACTCCTTCTCTTCCTGAGTAATGGGCTGGAGGCACTGAATGGGTTGTCCCTCTTCTTCCCCAATTGTGTCAACGGACTGAATGGCTTCCCATATTCCTGTGAAACCAGCGTGAGGTACTGAATGAACTCTTATTTTACTGTGGCAATGCGTAGTGTCAGGCAGTGCTGTTACATGAATGTTACAGACACTTTAACAGCACAAGTCTCAATGGAGTCTGGATCTTGCTGCACATGGTCACAGACCAGCTCAGGAGCTGACGGGGGGACAAAACATTCTGAACATTGTGGAATCTTCAAAGACCATCCCCACTTCTAATCTTACGGTTGGGAGGGTGGGGAGACATTGATGAAGCAGCTGAAAATGTTTGTGATGAGGAAGTTACTCTAAGGAAGTCCCACAGAAGTGACCCAGGACTAAAATGATTAACATCTTCCTGTGTGCCATGTTTGACACCAAACACTAGAGATTTTACTCTGATTCCCATTAAGTCCAGCTCCGTGATGTCAACAGACGTCAAAAATTGCCTTGATATCAGGGCCAGTCATTTTTACCTGAACCTTGAGCCAACCTCTTTTGTTCACATCAATAGGCCATGGTATAGGACCAGCAAGTGTTTTCTTCAAACAGGTGGCATTGAATGTCAGCATTTCTCTTCTCAAGAATGTTCGGGGAGCTAGATGATTGAAAGCATTTGAAGAGGAAATATAAGGATATTGACCTGTCAGGAGTTGAGGGTTATGAAGAATCGGGTATGAAAGAGGAGTTGAGGCCAGGAGCAGATCAGCCATGATCTTAGTGAAGGCCAAGGCAGGCTTTGGGAGTGAACGACATGACCCTGTTTCTGATATTCTCACATTCTGTTATTGGAAAGGTAGTGGGTGTTATTTTTATGACTGTTCTGATATTGCATATTGCAGTCAGGGAGATGAAATGATTTTGTTAGCCATCTCTGGGTGAGGTATGTGAGCTGTATTCACAGTGAATCTGGGTCTGCACCAAGACCAACAAATGAAGCACAAGCGGCAGATAGAGGAAACTCTGTAGAGCAAGATGAGGGGCCTCTTTCATACCCAGCCTGGATTTTCTAATTACATTTCCCAAATCACCTCAAAGCGTGTGTGACAGTCTTGAGAGGCTGAATGGTCTCCTCTGTTTCGGTGCACCTTTTTATAGGAGTAAGTGGCCTCCAACTGTTCCTGTCTAGCAGGTTTGAGGGACTGAATGGAACACAGAAACATGGGACTGAGGAGCAGGAGTGGGTCATTAGATACTTTGAGCCTTCTCTACCAGGTAGTAAGATTGTGGCTGATCAGGTTGTGGTCTCAGCCCCACTTTCCTCTCTGCATCCCATTGTGCATGATTCACTTCTTTGTCAAATATTTAACTAACGCAGCTTTCAATCAATGTGAACATAGAGGCACGATAAACTTCCAGGGAAGAGAAGTACGACTTGAAACGATCTTACAGAATTTTTCATCATCCCTCTTATAAAATCAGAGAGTCATGCAAAACGGAAACAGACCCGTTAGTCCAATCTGTTGACTCCAATCAGATATCAAAACTGAAGAAGGGCTTATGCCCGAAATGTCGATTCTCCTGTTCCCTGGATGCTGCCTGACCTGCTGCGCTTTTCCAGCAACACATTTTCAGCTATAATAAATCCAAACCAAGCTGAAAGCGGGCACTTAAAATATGACCCAAAATCTGGGTATGGTAGTTGTGGTGGGTAATGTCCCTGTCTCTGAGCCAAAGGTTTGGACTTGATTCCAATTCCTCAACTTGTGTGGTAGTGTTCCTAGCTCTGGACTAGAAGGCCTGGATTCAAGTCCTGCCTGTTGCAGAGGTATGTCACAGCATGTCAGAACAGGCTGATGAACAAACACACAGGAGAATACTGTTACAGCTTTATGGGATTCATGAGTGATGCTAATGCCCCTACCTCCGGGCACTCAGGTCCAGGTTTTTAAGCTCACAGAAGTGTCTCACGATACATTTGTACAAACTGATTAAAATGGATATAGAATTGTGACTTGATGGAAAAGGAAGAGGTGTCAGTATTGCATTTCAGAACTTTGGCCCAGGATGACTGAAAGTACAGCCATTCGTGTTGATTGGAGTCACATTTCGCAGCAGTAAAGGTGTTTCAAAACCGAACGATTATGGATAGGGTGAGTAGTCAGGGTCTTCCCCCAGGTTAGCGGCGTCCCAAACTAGATGGCATTGGTTGAAAGTGAGAGGTGAAAGGTTTTGATGAGGCCGAAAGGGCACTTTTTCACACAGATCGTGGTGTGCATATGGAATGAGCTGCCAGAGGAAGTGGTGGAGGATGGTACAACTACAACATGTAAAAGGCATCTGGATGCTGACAGACCTGCCGAGCTTTTCCAGCTCGGAGGGAGTGAGCTATAAGGAGAGTCCGGATCAGCTGGGACTTTTTTTCACTGAAGAGGATGAGATTAAGCAGTAACTTTACAGAGGTTGATAAAATAATGAGGGTTAAAGAAACGCTGAAGGGCTGATATCTTTTCTCTAGAGTTGGGGATTCAAAACTGAGGGATATTTTAAAGTGCGAGGAAAAAAGTTTCACAAAAGTGATGAGAGGTAATTATGTTAGACAGAAGCTGGTTTGTGTGTGGAATGAACTTCCAGAGGAAGTGGTGAAAGCAGGGACAGTTATACCGTTTAAAGGACATTTAGATCAGTCCATGGGTAAGACATCAGTTTGGATGGTGCTGTGAACAGCTACCCTCTCCCTCCCTCTCCCCTTCTCTGAATGTATCCCTGTTGGTTTTCACCCTCTGCCAATGCCTGTGCAGTGGCGTGGGGAGGCCAGCAGAGGGTGGCATTGCATCACTTTAAGCACCACAGAGACTGCCAGACCTGCCATACACAGAGACACACAGATAAACACCCAGCAATTGTTAGGACACCCATAGAGATGATCTGGTAATTTAAATTAAACATAAAGAATTGTTCAATTTGCCTTGTAAACTGTTAAAATATGAGTGACAGAGAACTCCCAAATTCTCCTGTTTAAACAAAAATATCAATTTATTTTTTCACTCTGAAAGTGAACATTTTACATCAACTATTCACAACTCTGGGACCCTATTTCTCTTAACTGCTTATTACTCTACTCCAACTCTACAGCAATATACTTTTTCAAAAAGACACTTACTAAAATTGCATCAAAGTAATTTCAAAACCACGCAGCAGCTGTTGGATCATCTGGCATCACACCAATGTCCCTTTTTTCCCATATTTCCTGGGAAGACAGGCTCATGTTACAGGATGTTATGGAAGTGTCTACATTTCAGCATTCTGAAACCTGGGAACGCATCCTTCCATGACACTGTCCCTCAGTCTCCCCCTCTCTGTCTCTACCCCAAACCCCTCCCATGTGGTGATATTTAAACTGACACCCGCGCCATCTCTCTCTGGCAGTGATGTTCACACCCACAGCCCCCCACCCCCCCCCCCCCCCCCATCCCCCCTTGTCAGGGCAACAATGGAGATATGGAGCTGCAAATGGATGGGAGCTGCACATCCTGTCCCTTCCAGCATGGGCTGCAAGTTTCCCCACACTGGGCAGGGATCTAATACAGTGTTACAGAACAATGCACTCGGGTGGGATGCACAATCGTACATGCTGGGAGGGTAACTGCTCCTGGGTTGCAGATCAATGAACTAGGGTGGGGTGCACAGTCCTACATGCTGGGAGGGTAAGTTTTCCTGGTGCACAGATCAAAGCACTGGGCTTGTGTACACAGTCCTACATGCTGGGAGGGTAACTGCTCCTGGTTTACAGATCAACGCACTGGGGTAGTGTACACAGTCCTACATGCTGGGAGGGTAACTGCTCCAGGGTTACAAATCAATGCACTGGGGTGGTGCACACAGTCCTACATGCTGCGAGGGTAACGGCTCCTGGTTTACAGATCAATGCACTGGGGTGGGGTACACAGTCCTACATGTTCGTAAGGTAACTGCTTCTGGTTTACAGATCAATGCACTGGGGTGGTGTGCACAGTCCTACATGCTGGGAGGATTACTGCTCCTGGTTTACAGATTAATTCACGGGTGATCACTGCACAGGTCGCTCTGCTGGTCAGACTATCTGGTTGAGGTTTATAGATAATACACTGATGTGGTTTGCGTAGTTCCTTATGCTGGATGGATATTTGTTTCAGGTTCACACATTAGTGCCCTGCTGTGGTCTCCACAGCTCCCCGTGCTGGACAGATATCCAGTTCGCGTTTATAGATCAATGCACCGCTGTGGTCTCCACAGCTCGCCGTGCTGGACAGATATGTAGTGCAGGTTTATAGATCAATGCACTGCTGTGGTCTCCACAGTCCCCCGTGCTGGACAGATATCTAGTGCAGGTTAATAGATCAATGCACGGGTGTGGTCTGCATTGCTTCCCATGCTGAATACTTGCTGTAGGAACACCACAATCCAGGCAACATCAGGAGGTGTAGAATTTGATGTTTCGGGTGTAGCCCTCCTTCAGGACTCTTACAGAACGGTAACACCAGAAATTTCGACCTCTCTACCTCCTGATGGTGTCGGGATTACTGTGTTCTCCCAGATGCCTGCCTGTCTGCTTTGGACTCCAGCATCTGCAGCTTTTCTGTCTCTATCCAGCTTCCCAAACTTGACGGATATCTAGTCTGCGTTTGAAGATAAGTACATGATCTGTGCAGTGTTTCACTCTGGACAGATTGCCTGGATTGTATTGACCAGTGCAATAGATGAATCTGGACAGATTGCTGGGTTGTACTGAGCAGTACATTGGCCGGGTCTGCACAATGTTGCACGGTGAAGAGATATCTCCTCTGGGTTGATGGTGTCTGGGCTGGTTCTGGGAGGTGGATTGAGAATGTGGTGTTTCGAACCATTTCAACTGATCTGGCAACGCCTTTAGTTCCCATTCCTGTGATTGGACCCTGAATCTCTTTCCCCATTAATATTACAGTGTGTCCAGGTAAAGTACGTCATGTTGGTGTCGTGGATAGTGGGGAAAGGGGATGGACATGTCAAGGTGTTCTATAACTGACCTTCCCCGGAAAGTTCTTTCCCTGACATTGTATAACTGATATTCCCCGGAATGTTCTATCCCCAACATTCTATAACTACCATCTCCGGAACGTTCTGTCTCTGACATTCTATAACTGACATTTCCCGGAACGTTCTGACCGCGACATTCTATAACTGACATTCCCCAGAATGTTCTGTCCCTGACATTCTATAACTGACATTCCCTGGAAAGTCCTGTCCCTGACATTCCATCACGGACATTCCCCGGAACGTTCTGCACCTGATATTTAATAACTGACGTTCCCCGGAACGTTCTGTCCCCGAGATTCTATAACTGACATTTCCCGGACCGTTCTGTCACTGACATTCCATAACTGCCATTCCCTGGAACGTTTTGTCCCCAACATCCTATAACTGGCGTTCCCCGGAACTTTCTGTCCCAGACATTCTATAACTGACGTTTCCTGGAACGTTCTGTTCCTGACATTCCATAACTAACATTCCCCAGAACGTTCTGTTCCCGACATTATATAACTGACATTTCCCGGAACATTCTGTCCCTGACATTCCAAAACTGACATTCCCTGGAACGTTCTGTCCCTGACATTGTTTGTGACCGGCCGGACGTCAGTGAATTGAACAGATGATAAGATCCCGAGGGAAGAGATCCCATTCCAGGAAGAAGCAGACACTGTTCCGAAGGCCCCTCAGGAGGTTAAACGGGTGAATATGTTTTCCCTGCGTCTACATTTCTTCACGACACGGGATCGACCATAAATTAGACCAAAATACAGTAATTCCCAAACTCCGTTTGTCTTCAGGAAACTGGGAGAGAATCCTTCAGGAGAGCAACGATTCCACCCTCCGTATTAGGAACTGGGAAGGAGTGACCTGTGCCTGCTGTCGAGTGATCGAGTGTGTGGGAATATTCTAGAAACCATCTGCCCTTATGGATGTGTCTCTATGTGTATGGGGAGGGAGGGTTTCTTGTGGTTTATGTCTCATTTTTGTCCGAAATTCCGACCTTGCCATTTGTTATTCCATCTCCAATTATTTGAATAAATCCCTGAATACAGGGACACATTTGAAAATCTCACTGGGTCCCCGATCAAACGGGTCCCTTTGCCTCCAGGCTGATGATAATGGGTTTGTTTTCCTTCCTCACAGTTAACGCAGTGACCATCTACGTCTTGCTATATAAAGATTGTGGATTGTCTCCATGTGTCAGACGTTACCTGGGGGCCATGGCAGCGGCGGATCTCCTGGTCATTATCCTCGACCTGATCCTGAGACACATTCCTATTGTTTATCCGGAACAGTTTTATTTCCTGGAGTACTCCTTCCGCGTGTGTAATATCCACGCTGTCCTGCTTTATGCAGCCACTGACTGCTCTGTCTGGTTCACCGTCACTTTCACCTTTGATCGATTTGTGGCCATTTCTTGCCAGAAGCTGAAAAGTAAATATTGCAATGAGAAAACGGCGGCTGTGGTTCTGGGAGCAGTGACTGTGCTGAGTTGTTTAAAGAACATTTCCTGGTATTTTATGCTCGGGCCTCGGTATTCGGTGAGAAACAAGCCCTGGTTTTGTGCGCTAATGGTCTTTGCTCTCGTCTCCAATGTCTGGGCCACAATCGAGTTGTTCCACCACATTCTAACCCCGTGTGTCCCATTTCTCCTGATTCTGCTGCTCAATATTCTCACCGTCAGACACATTTTAGTGACCAGCAGAGCCCGCAGGAGACTCCGCGCTCACGCCAATGGGGACGCTCAGTCTGACACTGAAATGAGAAACCGAAAAAAATCCATCATTTTACTGTTTGTGATCTCGGCCAATTTCATCCTGTTATGGTCAATGTTAATGCTGTATTCTGTATGGATACGGATGGTGTGGATTGTGAATACCTCTGTGTCTCTCCATGGCTTTGTGCAGGAATTGGGCTTCATGCTGCAGCTCCTCAGTTGCTGCACAAACACCGCGATTTATGCCGTGACCCAGACTAAGTTCAGGCAGCAGCTGAAGAATGTGCTGAAATATCCCTTCACCCAAATCCATCCGTCAATCAAATTCCCTCATTAATAAATCCATCCGGGATTTTCTCATTTCAGTTCAGTGTTTCAGCGATGGAGCAGCCTGTCGCTATGGTAACAGACTGAGGGTAGCGCTGGTGTGGCCATCCTTATTCCCCAGTGTGATTACAGGGAAACATTGTTTCTCACAACTCAGGGGCCAGTGAGAAAAGGCACCATCCAACTGACTGTATCCATCACTTCCATTTGTAAACAATAAAAATGTTCAGTAAAGCGTGCCGAGCAGCAGAGTGACCGATGTTGTTGTGTGTGTTTGTGTTGGAGAAGCTGAGCTGGAGAGAGACAGACTCAATAACAAGTCCTAGTCCTCAGGGAAGGGGAGGGCACCGCGCCCTGAGCTCAGGAGCTGGGATTAACTTCCTCTGTCCTTACTTTCACCTCTGGGTCTCTCACTGCAACTTGGCTCTCAGCAGAATTCACCTTGCTCCCTTTGTCACTCTCTCCCTCCGTACATCCCTCCCACTCTCACACTGCACTGCTATTTTTCTCTCTCCTTTTCCCATTTACACACTCAATTCCACAGGGCACCGGGCCCTGAGCTCAGGAGCTGGTTTTAATTCCCTCTATCCTTACTTTCCCTTCTGGGTCTCCACTCCAAATTGGCTATCAGCAGAATTCACTTTGCTCCCTCCATATATCCCTCTCACCTCCACACTGCACTGCCATTTCTCTCACCTTTTCCCATTTACACACTCACACCTACTGTGCAACTATCAGACTGAGCTCCTCACACTTACTGCATCACTACTAGCATCTCCCCCTCACACCTACTGCATCACTATCACCCTGGCTCAATCACACGTACTGCACCATTTTTACCCTGACCCCATCACACTTACTGCGTCACAGTCACCCTGACGCCCTCACACTGACTGCGTCACTTTCACTCTGAGCCCCCTCACACTTACTGTGTCACTTTCACCTGTCCCCTCACACTTACTGTGTTACTATCACCCTGACCTCCTCACACTTACTGCGTCACTATACCCTAATCCCTCACAATTACCACGTCACTATCTCTCTGACCACCTCACACTTACTGTGGCACTCTCGCCCTGACCCCCCTCACACTTACTGCATCACTGTCACCTTGAAATCCTCAGACTTACTGCGTCACTACCACTCTGACTTCCACATACTTACTGCATCACTATCACCCTGAACCCCTGATACTGACTGCGTCACTATCGCCCTGACGCCCTCACACTTGCTGCGTCACAATCATTCTGACCCCTTCACACTTACTGCGTCAATATCACCATGACCCCCTCACACTTACTGCGTCACTATCACCCTGAACCCCTCATACTGTCTGCGTCACTATCACCCTGACTCCCTCACATTTACTGCGTCACTATACCCTGACCCCTCTCACTTACCACGTCACTATCTTTCTGACCACCTCACACTTAGTGCGTCACTCGCCCTGACCCGCTCACACTTATTGCATCTCTGTCACCTTGACACACTCATACTTACTGCGTCACTACCACTCTGACTCCCTCACACTTACTGCGTCACTATTAGACTTACCCATTCATTCTTACTGCGTCACTATCACCCTGGCCCCTTTACATTGACTGCATCACTATCACCCTGAACCCCTGATACTAACTGCGTCACCGTCGCCCTGAACACCTCACACTTGCTGCGTCACAATCACTCTGACCCCCTCACACTTACTGCGTCAATATTACCCTGACCCCCTCACGCTTCCTGCGTTACTGTCACCCTGACCCCCTCACATTTACTGCATCACTATCACCCTGACTCCCTCACACTTTCAGCTTCACTACTAGCTTACACCTACTGCGTCAGTATCAGACTGAGCCCCACACACTTACTGCATCACTATCACCCTGACCCCCTCACACTTACTGCGTCACTGTCACCCTGACCTGCACATACTTACTGCTTCATTCCAAGTTGGACACACTCACACCTACTGCGCAACTATCAGACTGAGCCCCTCACACTTACTGCATCACTACCAGCATCTCCCTCTCACACCTACTGCATCACTATCACCCTGGCTCAATCACACTTACTGCACCACTTTTACCCTGACCCCATCACACTTACTGCGTCACTGTCACCCTGACCCCCTCACACTTACTGCGTCACAATCACCCTGACCCCCTCACACTGACTGCGTCACTATCACTCTGAGCCCCCTCACACTTACTGTGTCACTTTCACCTGTCACCTCACATTTACTGCGTTACTATCACTCTGACCTCCTCACACTTACTGCGTCACTATACACTAACCCCTCACAATTACCACGTCACTATCTCTCTGACCACCTCACACTTACAGTGTCACTCTCGCCCTGACCCCCTTACACTTACTGCATCACTGTCACCTTGAAATCCTCATACTTACTGCGTCACTACCACTCTGACTTCCACACACTTACTGCATCACTATCACCCTGAACCCCTGATACTGACTGCGTCACTATCGCCCTGACCCCCTCACACTTTCTGCGTCATTGTCACCCTGACCCCCTCACACATTCTGCGTCACTGTCACCTTGAAATCCTCATACTTACTTCGCCACTACCACTCTGACTTCCACACACTTACTGCATCACTATCACCCTGAACTCCTGATACTGACTGCGTCACTATCGCCCTGACCCCCTCACACTTGCTGCGTCACAATCATTCTGGCCCCCTCACACTTACTGCGTCACTATCACCCTGAACCCCTCATACTGTCTGCGTCACTATCACCCTGACTCACTCAGATTTACTGCATCACTATACCCTGACCCCTCACACTTACCACGTCACTATATCTCTGACCACCTCACACTTACTGCGTCACTCTCGCCCTGACCCGCTCACACTTACTGCATCTCTGTCACCTTGACACCCTCATACTTACTGCGTCACTACCACTCTGACTCCCTCACACTTGCTGCGTCACTATTAGACTTACCCCTTCATTCTTACTGCGTCACTGTCACCCTGACCCCTTTACACTGACTGCATCACTATCACCCTGAACCCCTGACACTAACTGCGTCACTATCTCCCTGACCCCCTCACACTTGCTGCGTCACAATCACTCTGACCCCCAAACTTACTGCGTCAATATCACACTGACCCCCTCACACTTACTGCGTCACTATCACCCTGAACCCCTCATACTGACTGCGTCACAATCACCCTGACCCCCTCACATTTACTGCATCACTATCACCCTGACATCCTCACACGTACTGCACCACTGTTACCCTGACCCCACCGCACTTACTGTGTCACTGTCACCCTGGCAACTCACACTTACAGCATCAATGTCAGTCTGACCCCTCACAGTTTCTGCATCACTGTCACCCAGGCCCCTTTCATACTTACTGCGTCATTATCCCCCAGACCCCCTCATAATTACTACGTTACTGTCACCCTTACACACCCACACTGGCTGCGTCACTATCACCCTCAAACCCCGACACTTACTGCGTCACTATCAGCCTGACCCCTCATATTCACTGTTTCATTATCACCCTGACCCACAATGACTGCATCACTATCACCGTGACACAATCAGACCTACGGCGTCACTAGCAGCATCTATCCCTCACACTTCTCCTGACCCCACTGGGCTTACTGCGTCACTGTCACCCTGAAAATTCACACTTACAGCATCAATGTCAGGCTGACTCCCTCACACTCACTGCATCACTGTCACCCTCAACCTCACACTTACTGTGTCACTATCAGTCTTACCCCCTCACACTCACTGCATCACGATCAGCCTGACCCCTCACACTCACTACATGACTGTCACCCTGACCCCCTCACACTTACTGGTTCACTCTCACCCTGACACCCTAACATTTACTGCATCACTACTAACTTCTCCCCTCACAATGACTGCATCAGTGTCACGCTGAAACCCAACTCACTTATATGTCACTACCAGCCTCTCCCTCTCACACTTACTTCATCACTGACACCCTGACGTCTCACATTTAGTCAGTTACTATCACCCTGACCCCCTCACACTTACTGCTTCACTGACAGCCTGACTCCCTCATACCTAATGCGTCAGTGTCACCCTGACCCCCTCACACTTATTGCGCCACTATCGACTGACCCCTCACACTTACTGCGTCATTGTCACCCTGACCCCCTCACATATTCTGCGTCACTATAGACTGGCCCCTCAGACATACTGCGTCACTGTCAGTCTGGCCCCTCACATTTACTGCTTCACTGTCACCCTGACCCCCTCGGACTTACTGCATCACTGTCACCCTGACCCCCTTACACTGACTGCGACACTATCACCCTTACACCCACACACTGACTGCGTCACTCTCACCCTGACCCCTCACACTTACTGCATCACGATCAACCTAACACCATCACAGCAACACAGTTATTCTGTCACTACCTGCCTTTCCCCTCACACTTACTGCGTCACTGTCACCCTGACTCTCTCACACTGACTGCATCATTATCACCCTGACTGTCTCACACTTACTGCGTCACTATCGCCCCAACGCCCCCACACTGACTGCGTCACTATCATCCTAACATCCCGACGCTTATTGTGTCACTATCAGCCTGACTCCCTCACACTTAATACGTCACTATCAGACTGACCCCCTCACACTTACTGCGTCAGTGTCACCCTGAACCTCTCACACTTACAGCGTCACTATCACACTGACTGCGTCACAATCGCCCTGTCCCGTCCCAATTACCACATCACTATCCCTCTGAACCCCCCACACTTACTGCGTCACAATCACCCTGAACCCCTCACACTTATTGCGTAACTGTCACCCTGATCGCCTCACACTTACTGCGTCACTATCACCCTGACCCCCTCACACTGACTGCGTCACAATCGCCCTGTCCCGTCCCAATTACCACATCACTATCCCTCTGAACACCCCACACTTACTGCGTCACTATCACCCTGACCCCCTCACACTGACTGCGTCACAATCGCCCTGTCCGGTCCCAATTACCACATCACTATCCCTCTGAACCCCCCACAATTACTGTGTCACTATCACCCTGACCTCCTCAGAGTTACTGCGTCACTATCACCCTGACACCCTCACATTTACTGCGACACTATCACCCTAACACCCCCACACTGACTGTGTCACTGTCACCCCGACCTCCAAACTCTTATTGCATCACAGATAACTCACGCTGACTGCATCACTATCAGACTGAACCCTCACAGTTACTGCATCATTTTCAACCTTACCCACTCACACTAACGGCGTCACTATCAGCCTGATTCCCTTACACTTATTGTGTCACTGTCACCCTGAACCGCTCACATTTACTGTGTCACTATCACCCTGACCCCCACACGCTTACTGTGTCACTATCACCCTGACCCCCACACGCTTACTGTGTCACTATCACCCTGACATCTCCCACTCACTGTGCAGCTATCATCCTGACACCCTCACTCTAACCGTGTCCCTATCACCCTGCCCACCCTCATACTTACTGTGTCGTTATAACCTTGACCGCTTCACACTGACTGTGTCACTATCACTCTGACCCCCACAAACATACTGTGTCACTATAACACTGACACCTCACACTTAATGTTTCATGATCACCCTGACCACCTCACGCTGTCTGCATCACTATAACCATGACACCTTACACTTACTACGTCACTATCACCCTGGCCCCGTCACATTGACTGCATCACTATCACCCTGACCCCCTCACACTGACTGTGTCACTATCACCCTGACCCCCTCACACTTACTGCGTCACTATCACCCTGACCCCCTCACATTGACTGTGTCACAATCGCCCTGTCCCCTCCCAATTACCACACCACTATCTCTCTGAACCCTCCACACTTACTGCATCACAATCACCCTGAACCCCTCACACTTATTGCGTCACTGTCACCCTGATCGCCTCACACTTACTGCGTCACTATAACCCTGACCCCCTCACAGTTACTGCGTCACTATCACACTGACACCCTCACATTTACTGTGTCACTATCACCCTGACCGCCTCAGAGTTACTGCGTCACTATCACCCTGACACCCTCACATTTACTGCGACACTATCACCCTAACACACCCACACTGACTGTGTCACTGTCACCCTGACCCCCTCACTCTTATTGCATCACAGACAACTCACGCTTACTGCGTCACTATCAGACTGAACGCTCACACTTACTGCATCATTTTCAACCTTACTCCCTCACACTAACGGCGTCACTATCACTGACCCCTCACACTCACCCCATCACTGTCACAATGACCGCCTCACACTCACTCAATCAATGTCACCTTGACCCTCGGGCACTCACTACATCACTGCAACCCTGACCCCCTCACACTCACGCCATTAATGTCACCCTGATCCTCGCACAATTACTCCCTTACCGTCACACTGAGGGCGTGCGAGGATTGTGTGTGTCAGTGGTGGAGTGAGTGTGAGAAGGTCAGTATGACTGTGATTGACTGAGTGTGAGGGTGTCTTGGTGACAGTGATGGTGTGAGTGTGAAGGGGTCAGGGTGAGCGTGATGGAGTGAGTGGGAGGGTGTCAGGGTCACTGTTATGAAGTGAGTGTGAAGGGACCACACACTAACTCACACTAACTCCGTCAATGTCACCCAGACCTCATCACGCTCAGTCCATAACCGTCAAGCTGACCCGCTCATTTTCACTGCATCACCGTAACTCTGACCACATCACACTCACTCCATCCCCGTCTCCATGAAACCCTGACACTCACTCCATCACCCACACCCTGACCCCTTCACACTCACTCGATCACAGTCATACTGACCCTCTCACACTCATTCCATCACCGACCCTCTTGTCCCTTCACACTCACTTCATAACAGTGACCCTGAAACCCTCCCACTCACTCCATCACGCTCACCCTGACCCCTTCACACTCACACCATCACTGTCACCAAGACACCCTCACACTCAGTCAATCACAGTCATACTGACCTTCTCACACTCACTCCACCACTGACACACACAATCCTCGCACGCCCTCGGTCACCATCACACTGATCCCCTCACACTTACTCCATCCCTGACGCACTCACATTCATACCACCACCGTCAACCTGACCCTCTGACACTCACTCCATCACTGTCACCCTGATCCCCTCACACTCACTCCATCACCCTCATCCTGACACCCTCACACTCACACCATCACTGTAACAGTGACCCTCGCACACTTACAACATCGCCGTCACCCTGGCCATCTCACACACTGTCACACTGAACCCCTCACACGCACACCATCACTGTCACCCTGATGTACTCACACTCACACCATCACGGCCACCCTGATGTACTCACACTCACTCCATCATCTTCACCCTGACCCACTCACACTCACTCCATCACCGTCACCCTGATCCCCTCACACTCACCCCGTTACTGTCAACCTGAACCCATCCGACTCACTCCATCAACTTCACACTGATCCCCTCACTCTCACTCCATCAGCGTCAACCTGACCCCATCACTCTCACTCCACCACTGTCACCCTGATCCCCTCACACTCACCCCGTTACTGTCAACCTGACCCCATCCGACTCACTCCATCACTATCACCCTGATCCCCTCACTCTCACTCCATCACCGTCCACCTGAACCAAACACACACTCCATCACCAACACACTGACCCCCTCACACTCTCTCCATCACCAACACCCTGACCCCCTCACACTCACTACATCGCACAATGCCCCGTACGACTTCCACCATCACGCTCATTCCCACACACTCCACCACCATCAGACACACAGCCCCACACCACCCCCAACGTCACGCTCACTCCCACACACTCCACCACCATCAGACACACAGCCCCACACCACCCCCACTCCCACACACTCCACCACCGTCAGACATACAGCCCCACACCACCCTCATCATCATGCTCACCACCATACACTGCACCACCATCACACACCACACCACCCCCACACACACTCCACCACCCTCACACACACTGCCCCACGCCACACCCACCGGCACGATCACCCCCACACACTCCACCACCATCACACACACTGCCCCACACCACTGTCACCGTCCCCGTCACGCTAACCATCACACACTCCACCACACTCACACATACTGCCCCACACCACCCCCACCATCACGCTCAGCCCCACACACTCCACCACCATCGCACACACTGCCCCACCACCACCCTCACCATCACGCTCACCCCCACACACTGCACCACCCTCTCGCACACTGCTCCACACAACCCTCACCATCACGCTCACTTCCACACACTCCACCACCATCACACATACTGCCCCACACCACCCTTACCGTCACGCTCACCCCACACTCTCCACCACCCTCATACACCCTGCTCCAAACCACCCCCACTGGCATGCTCACCCACACAAACGCCACCACCATCAGACACACAGCCCCCACCACTCTCACTGTCACGCTCACCCCCACACTCTTCACCACCATCACACACACTGCCCCATAGCACCCTCACCGTCACATTCACGTCCACACTCTCCACCACCATCACACACACTGCCCCACACCACATCCACCTTCACGCTCAACCCATCACACTCCACCACTGTCCGACACCCTGTCCCACACCATCCCTACCGTCACACTCACCCCCACACACTCCACGACCATCACACACATGCCCAACACGATCCCACCGTCACACGCATCCCCACACACTCCATCACCCTCACACACACTGCACCACAGAATCCCCACCATCACGCTCACCCCCACACACTGCACCACACCACCTTCCCCTTCACGTCTACCCCCACATAATCCACCATTCTCCCACACACTCCCCTACCGTCACGTTCACTCTCCTGCACAGTCGCCCGGCATCACACTCACTCCCCCACACATTCCCCCACCATCACATTCACTACCTCGCACATTCCCCCAGCATCACACTCACTCCCCCACACATACCCCACCATCACGCTCACTCCCTCGCACACTCCCCCAGCATCACGCTCACACGCCCACGCAGTCTCCCACCATCACACCTTAAACTGAGCTCCTGCCTGTGAACACCGACCAAGTTGATCCCCTCTAAATGGCCTTTAACCCCATCCCCATCCCCATTCTATTCCCTGAGTAACAGACAGTATGTCCCACGCACTGTGTTCTGTTTGTGATATCCTGTTGTACCAGTCTCAGCCACAGCCTACGGTGCCAATCCACCTATTACCCCCTTGGAACGGCTTGCGTTCTCACACCCAATATGTCCCCTAGCAATGGCGTTTGGCCCAAGCTCCATACAGTTGCCCTGGCAATGGCCTAATATGCCGTCCCTATCTCTGTTCCCTAATATCAGGCTGAAGATCGACAACCCTCTTCAGTTCCCCCAGCACCGAAAGATTCCAGGAAGACAGTAAAATTGGGAGGTTATGATCGCAAGATGGAGAGAGAGTGAAAAAGATTGGGGAAAGCAACGACAGTGGAATTGAGTGTGTAAATAGGAAAATGAGAGAGAAATAGCAGTGAAGTGTGAGAGTGGGAGGAGTATATGGAGGGAGACTGACAAAGGGAGCAAGGTGAATTCTGCTGAGAGCCAAGTTGGAGTGGGAGACCCAGAGGTGAAAGTACGGACAGAGGGAGTTCAACCTAGCTCCTGAGCTCAGGGCGCGGTGTCCTCCCCTTCCCTTAGGACCATGACTTGGGGCTGAGTCTGTCTCTCTCCAGCTCAGCGTCTCCAACACAAAGACACACAACAACATCGGTCACTCTGCTGCTCGGCACGCTTTAATCAACATTTTTACTGTTTACAAATGAAAGTGATGGATACAGTCAGTTGGATGGTGCCTTTTCTCACTGGCCCCTGAGTTGTGAGAAACATTTAAATGTTTCCCTGTAACCCCTCTGTGGGATAAGGATGGAAAAACCAGCGTAACCCTCAGTCTGGTACCATAGCGACAGGCTGCTCCATCGCTGAAACACTGAACTGAAATGAGTAAGTCCCGGATGGATTGATTAATGAGGGAATTTGATGGATGGATGGATTTGGGTGAAGGGATATTTCAGCACGTTCTTCAGCTGCTGCCTGAACTTAGTCTGGGTCACGGCATAAATCGCGGTGTTTGTGCAGCAACTGAGGAGCTGCAGCATGAAGCCCAATTCCTGCACAAACCAATCGAGACACACAGACCGATACCCAAAATACCACAACCGGTTCCATATAGAAACAGCATTAACACTGACCATAACAGGATGAAATTGGCCGAGATCACAAACAGTAAAATGATGGATTTTTTTCGGTTTCTCATTTCAGTGTCAGACTGAGCGTCCCCATTGGTGTGAGCGCGGAGTCTCCTGCGGGCTCTGCTGGTCACTACAATGTTTCTGACGGTGAGAACATTGAGCAGCAGAACCAGGAGAAATGGGACACACGGGGTTAGAATGTGGTGGAGGAACTGGATTGTGACCCAGACAATGGAGAATAGAACAGCGAGTGTTACCTCACAAAACCAGGGGCGTTCAACAGCTGATACCAAGTCTTGAGCATGAAATACCAGGAAATGTCCTTTGAACAGCTCAGCACAGTCACTGCTCCCAGAACCACAGCCGCCGTTTTCTCACTGCAATATTTACTTTTCAGCTTCAGGAAACAAATGGCCACAAATGATCAAAGGTGAAAGTGACAGTGAACCAGACAGAGCAGTCAGTGGCTGCATAAAGCAGGACGGCGTGGATATTACAAACGGGGACGGAGTACACCAGGAAATAAAACTGTTTCCGATAAACAATGGGAATGTGTCTCAGTATCAGATCGAGGGTAATGACCAGGAGATCCGCCGCTGCCTTGGCCCCCAGGTAACGTCTGACACACGGAGACAATCCACAATCTTTATAAAGCAGGACATAGATGGTCACTACGTTAACTGTGAGGAAGGAACACAAAACCATTATCCATCAGCCTGGAGGCTAACGCACCCGTTTGATTGGGGACCCAGTGAGATTTTCACATGTATCCCTGTATTCAGGCATTTATTAAAATAATTCGAGCACTCAAGACCAGACACAGGTCACTCCTTCCCAGTTCCCAATACGGAGGGTGGAAACGTTACTGTCCTGAAGGATCATCTCCCAGTTTACTGAAGACAAACGGAGTTTGGAAATTTCTGTATTTTGGTTTAAATTGTGGTCGATCCTGGTCGTGAAGAAATGCAAACGCAGGGAAAACATATTCACCCCTTTAACTGCCTGAGGAGCCTTCGGAACAGGGTCCCCTTCTCCTTGGAACGGAATCTCTTCCCTCGGGATCTTATCGTTAGTTCAATTCAATTCGATTTACAAACAATGTCAGGGACAGAACGTTCCAGGGTATGTCAGTTACAGAATGTTGGGGACAGAACATTCCGGGAAATGTCAGTTATAGAATGTCGGGACAGACGTTCCGGGGAAGGTCAGTTATAGAATGTCGGGGACAGAACGTTCCAGGGAACTCTTTGACCTGTCCATCACGTCCCCCCCCCCCTACCCACCCCACCAGGCACCCCACTGTGCCTGGATACACTGTAACATTAATGGAGCGAGAGACGGAGGGTCCAATCACAGGAATGGGAACTAAAGGCATTACCAGATCCGCTGAAATGGTTAGATATACCACATTTTCAATCCACCGCACAGAACCAGCCCAGACACCATCAACCCAGAGGAGATATCTGTTCATCGTGGAACACTGTGTAGACCAGGCCATTGTACTGCTCAGTACAACCCAGCAATCTGTCCAGATTCATCCATTACACTGGTCAATACAACCTAGCAATCTGTTCAGATTCAGCCATTACACTGGTCAATACAACCCAGCAATCTGTCCAGATCCGTACATTACACTGATCCATACAACCCAGCAATATGTCCAGATTCATCCAATGCACTGGTCAATACAACGCAACAATCTGGCCAGAGTGGAACACAGCACCAATCAGTTCAGGGCATTGATCTATAAACACGGACGAGATATCTGTCCAGCAACGGGAGAAGTGCAGACCACACCCGTGCATTGATCTATAAACCCGGACTAGATATCTCTCCAGCACCGAGAGCTATGCAGACCACACCCGTGCATTGGTCTGTAAAGACGGACTCGATATCTGTCCAGCACGGGGAGCGGTGCAGACCACAGCAGTGCTTTGATCTATAAACCCGGACTAGATATCTGTCTACCACGGGAAGCTGTGCAGACCACAGCGGGGCATTGATTAAAAACCAGGATTAGATGTCTTTCCAGCACGGGGAGATGTGCAGACCACACCCGTGCATTGATCTATAAACCCGGACTAGATATCTGTCCAGCGCCGAGAGTTATGCAGACCACACCCGTGCATTGGTCTGTAAAGACGGACTCGATATCTGTCAAGCACGAGGAGCGGTGCAGACCACAGCAGTGCATTGATCTATAAACCCGGACTAGATATCTGTCTACCACGGGAAGCTGTGCAGACCACAGCAGGGCATTGATCTATAAACCAGGATAAGATGTCTTTCCAGCACGGAGGGCTGTGCAGATCACAGCAGTGCATTGATCCATAAACCCGGACTCGATATCTATCCAGCACCGAGAGCTGTGCAGACCACAGCAGGGTATTGATCTATAACCCCAAACTAGATATGTGTCCAGCACAGGAAAAAGTGCAGGCCACAGCAGGGCACTAATGTGTGAACCTGAAACAATTATCCATCCAGCATAAGGAGCTACAAAAAACCACATCATTGCTTTATCTCTTAACCTCAACCAGATCGTCTGCCCAGCATAGCGACCCGTGCAGTGATCACCGTGAATTAATCTGTAAACCGTGAACAGTTACCCTCCCAGCATGTAGCACTGTGTACAAGACCCCATTGCATTGATCTGTAAACCAGGAGCAGTTAAATTCCCAACATGTAGGATTGTGTACACCACCCCAGTGCATTGATCTTTAAACCAGGAGCAGTTACCCTCCCACCATGTCGGACTGTGTTCACCACCCCAGTGCATTGATCTGTAAACCAGGAGCAGTTAACCTCCCAGCATGTAGACTGTGTAGACCACCCCATGCATTGATCTGTAAACCCGGAGCAGTTACCCTTTCAACATTTAGGACTGTGTACACCAACCCAGTGCATTGCTCAGTAACACTGTGTTATATCCCTGCCCAGCGTGGAGAAACTTGCAGCCCATGCTGGGAGTGACAGTTTGTGTAGCTCCTACCCATTTACAGCTCCATATCTCCATTGTTGACCTGACAAGGGAGTCCTGTGGGTGTGCACATCACTACCAGAGGGAGATGGCAGGGGAGTCCGTTTAAATATCACCACATGGGAGGGTTTTGGGGTACAGACAGAGATGGGGAGACTGAGGGACAGTGTCATGGAAGGATGTGTTCCCAGGTTTCAGAATGCTGAAATGTCGACACTTCGATAGCATCTTGTAACATGAGCCAGTCTTCCCAGGAAAGATGGGAAAAGGGATATTGGTGTGAGATCAGATGAGCATGTGTTCTGCATCTTTGTTACTGGAATTGCTTTCAACTGAACCTATGACTCATTGGGCAGATGCGAACAATAATGAATCTTTGTTTGATTTTCCTTGAGTGTGACAGAGGGATCATCCGTACGAGGCTGAGCTAGTTTCCTGGTGCTATCGTATTGGATGCACCTCATTAACTACCCACCCCACCCCATGGTGTCCCTCTCATTCAATACTAGCCTGATTCTCCCACCCATCGCCGGGGTGTCCCTGGATATTCCGTGATCCCTGGCACTGGTGCTATCTTTAAAAGGCCAATGGGCACACGGTGAACTTTGTCAGTAAGGACAGTTTAATCTGAGCATGGCATATAAGGGGCCATTAAGGGGCATTCTCTTCCCAGAGGGGGCCACACCACCAGACCCACCGAGCATGGTCTGAGCTCCCGACCCAGCTCAGTGCAGTATCTGTGGTCTGAAGAAATGCCCAGCAATACAGAACAAGCATCAATAACCTTCGCCGTTCTGTCAGGGTAAGGGTCACTGTATTGTCTCTGCTCCCTCACACTAAGTGGACAGTGAAGAAGGTTATCTATGATACAGCAGTATGAACAGTACTGCTGGGATAGTGGGCTGAAGAGTAGCAAATTAGATAAATGTGAAGTGTTCCATTTTGGTGAAACAAACCAGCGTGGGACTTGTACAGTGAGTGTTGGGGCCCTATGTAGTGTTGTCAATCAGAGACCCAAGGATACAGGTACACAGTTCTTTGAAAGTGGCGACAATGGCAGACAGGCTGGTGAAGCAGGTGTTTGGGATGGTTACTTTCATAGGGCAAAGCTGTGAGGGTAGGAGTTGGGATCTCATGTTGTGGCTGTACAAGACATTGGTGCGGCCTCCATAAAAGCATTGTTGACCAGTTGTAATAACTCATCAGGTTCACTTAGCTCGTTTAGGGAAGGACATCTGACATTCCAACCTGGTCTGGCATACATGTGAATCCAGAGCCACAGCAATATATCTGATTCTAATCTGCCCTCTGGGTAATTAGCAGTGGGGCAAAGAAGGCTGGTCCAATCAGTGTCACCATCATCCCATGAATGAATAAATAAAAACGTATATGTCTCTCCCTACCTCTGCAAATCCCTCCAGGTGCAGCAATCCGTAATGGCTTTGTAACACAGTTCAGACCTGGACCACTTTCGATAACACTCTCATCACCTCCAGCACCTTCACTTCTCCCTGTTCCTCTCGTGTCATTAAACCGTGACAAAGATTCCTCTTCCCACTGCCTTTCCCCGGCTAGCAGACCCTTTGCAATCCCTTTCACACTTACTGCTTAAACTCTCTCTCATTTCAGGATTTTAAGTACTTTGTGGTAATCGTCTAAGCCTCATAAACTGATATGATCCATTTTGTCCTGAGTGAGGGATGGGTGGGAATTTCTTGCTGAAGTTTTGTCTGTTTAAATGGAACGTCCTTTTGTTGAGTATTTTACACTGTTCCTTCAAATGATTTCCGCTGTTCATTTACAGACACATGTTTCAATCTGTTTAGCCTGTTTACCTTTGGTCAGTTCTCTTAAACTCATGTAATTGACTTTTACTTTCTAGATGTAGCTTGTCCTTTCTGTGATTCACTTTAAAATGTTATATTACTTTAAACTGCACTTTACACATTTTTCCAGAGGACCTCCCCAGGTGACATTACTCACTAAGTTTCATGACACAACGGTGACTCTCAGGTAGTTACGTCCCTTGCCAGTTGCACAATGTGTTATTCAAAGAAACACTGAAAAAAATTCTAAAATCTCCTCTTCGAATATCACTCTTGTCAGTGTGATTATCAAGATTATACGAATACTGAAGTTTCACTAAATTATCACAATGTCTTTTTTAAAAATTCCAATGAGTTCCTCTTCAATGCAGTGATGAGCAATGGAATGTTGTCAAGTGGCCTAAAACTGTTCTTGTGCTTGTGTCCTTGGCAAGTAGACTGACTCGACTTCATGGTCTGTGACCAAATGCTTTCTCTGTAATGTCTTTGTTATCCATTATTGTTAGCATTACCCGTTTTGCCTGAGTTTCCGCTAGGTGTGATGCATTGAATACTTAAGTTCCAACTGTTGTTCGTCCTGTACCCATGTCTCCCTGGTGTCTAAACCTCTTTCATCTCTGTGTCACAAATCAGTCTACCTTGCTGCAGAGACTTTGTCAATTCCCAAAAAAACATAATTTACTTTTTCCCACAATTTCCGGTCGCAACTCGATTCACTGATGTACAGTTTAAGTTAAAATTTCTCCCTTCCTGTTCCTTTTTGCTTGTCTTCAGCCACATCCCCGTGTTGTTCACATGCGTCATCTTTTCTATTTGGATTTGGAAAGCTCCTTTCACCTGAACCCTCTGTCAGTTTAAAGCCCTGTCCATAAACCTACTGACATGATTGGCCAGGACACTGGTCCCAGCTCAGTTCCAGTGGGACCCCATCCTAATGTTTTTTTTTTAATCAGGTAAGGGATGTGGGTGCCTCTGTCTGACCAGCCTTTCTTGCCCAGCCCTAACTGCCCTTACGCTGAGTAGCTTGCTCGATCATTTCAGAGGTTAATTTGGAGGCAAACACTTTGCTGTTACTATGTCGTGCAGACCACGTGAGCATGGGCAGATGTCCTTCTCTGAATGACAAGCCTTTGGATTTATTGTACATCAGTAATGGTATTTATAGATTGTCAATTACTATTTGTAACATAATTTATTTCAAATTCCACTATTTCAGATGATGTGGTTCAAATCTGTCTCTCCTGAACATTAGCTGAGGTTTGGGATACATGCTCTTGCAATAATATCACTGGGCCATTACTTTGTCTTCTCACAGGCTATTTATCCCTGAACACCGATACAAGTGTATCATGAAGTTAAACCTGTTTTTCCTTCATGATTGTTTGATCTTGATACCGTCCTGCACTCCGGTGATATCACTCAGAATCTCTCCATGTGGTATCCCTCACTGTGTGGGTCTAATTGCTGCATCTGTCAGCGTCTCTCACTCTTGCAGCTACTCCAGATCCTGAGCCAGCAGAATTCTGCTCTCCAGAGAGACGCAGCAGCGCAGGCCAGGGATGGAGACTGGAATTTTCCAGATCTCTGTGGAACACAGTACTATTCTCCATGTGTAACCCTCACTGCATCAGTCTAAGTTCCCATTCTGTCTATTTCTCTCTATCCTGTAGATAATCAGAAGTCCCTAACTCAATAGATTTCCCAGCTGCTGGGTGTCCCATCCATCACCACATTCTCTCTCTGGCTGACCAACCATCTTCAAAGGGCAGGAAGATCTGGAGCATTCAATAAATCCTGCACTGAGGTAAGATCACTCACAGTGCACAGAGCAGAGAGCAGCGAGAGGGCTCCAAACGTCGGCAAACAGTGCTGGAAGGTGAGCAGTGTACAGATACACCACAGGCTCAATCACCACTTCTACTGTAAATTTTGTTGTTCTGAGACAGTATGGGAATGGCACAGTTATCAATCCATGCCTGTGATATCTTAGTGAGGACCAGGACAACAGAGGTGAAAGCAGGCTTCCCATGAGTGGGTGGGAATGCTGCCTGGGATCTTTCTGTTCTATGTTCCCCCTCCAACACTGTACATATAACATGTCTCGTGGATCAGTGTTTTTAATAATTTGTAACTCCTATAACAGTTCCTGTCCCTGTAACCTCCACCTTCCCTACAGTCCCTCCCCATATCTGAAATGTACTGCATTTCAAACTATTATCCCTATCTCTGTAACTTTCTTCAGTGTCTACACAATGCCTTACCTCTATAGTCTCCTCCTCAAATAACTAGAGACAGAGGCATGCAGCATGGAAACGGTTCCTTCCATCCAACTAGTCCATGCTGATCACTGTTCATGAACGAGTCGCATTTCAATGTGTTGGGTCCATATCCCTTCAAACTTTCTCTTCTCCATGTATCTGCCCAAATGTCTTTTCCATGTTGTAATTTTACTTTTCTCTACCCCTTCCCTAGGCGCTCATTCTCTGTGTGGAAATGTTCTCCTCTGGCCACTTTTAAGTATTTCCTCTCTCACCTCACATTTCTGCCATCTCGTTATGGATTCCCCGACCCTGAAGTAGAGACCTTTACTATTCACATTACGTATACCCCTCATGTTTTATAAACATTTATAAGGTCACCCCTCAGACACCTTCGCCCAAGGGAAATACGAAGGATAATGATACAAATATCTCTGCCACGGTCCCCGCTGCGGCTTTGCCACAATGTTGTGGGATTCACTTGTTCAGGACCACGGGCATTCTCTATCTTTGTGATTTAAGATGTCCAGCACCACCTCTACTGTAATGGGGACTCTTTACAAGACATCACTGTTTCTCTCCCTTTGTTTCCTGGTCTTTGTCCACAGTATGTTCTGACATGAAATATTCATTTCAAGTCGCGCCGATCTCCTGTGGTTCCAGGCATGGATGGCCTTCTTTGAGGGGCTCTGCTGTCTCTCTAGTTGCTTTTGTTGTACCTGTATGCTGTAGAATCTCTTTGGATTCTCCTTAACCTTATCTGCCACAGCTATCTCATCACCCTGTTTTGCTTTCCAGCTTCTCCAGCCTCTCTGTTTCTGTCAAACCCTCCAGTATCAGGAACATCTTCGTGAATCTTTGCTCCGTTTGCAGTTTCGGAAAATGCTTCCTGAAGCAGGAGGATCAGAATTCTACACAGTACTCCAACTGGAGACCCAGCAATGTAGTGTACAGCTGTAACATGATGTACCAACTCATGTGCTCAATGCTCTGACCCATGAGGGCTAGTGTGCCGAATCCATTTTCCCCGCCCTGTCCACCTGTGTCGCCACTTCCAAGGAACAATGTAACTGCACCCCTTGGTCTCTCTCCGTTAGACAATACTGAACAGAGCTCTGCCATTAACTGCGTTAGTCCTCCCTGGTTTATCTTAACAAAACCCAATACTTGAATTCAAGTCCATCTTTCATTTCTTGACCCACTGACTCAGTTGACTCAGATCTCCTTTGATAACTATATTCATTCCCCACTATAACACGTATTTTACTATCCACAAACATGCTAACAATAATTCATATATTCTCGTTTATGTCAATAATACACATGTGTGGACCCTGCACTGATCCTCACGGCACACCGCTGGTCAGAGGCCCCCAGTCTGCACAACAACCCTCTCCTACTACCCTCTGTCTCCTACTGTCAAGCCCATTTTGTGTTTGTTTGGTTTGCTCTCCCTAATCCCATGTGATCTAACCTTACTAACCAGTGCACCAGGCTACATCCTGTCTAAGGCCTTGCTGAAGTCAGGATAGACAACGTCTACTGCTCTGTCTTCATCCATCTCCTTGGTCACCTCTTCAACAAACTCTATAAAGTTTGAGAAACACCCCTTTCTACGCACAAAGCTGTTCTGACTATCCCTAATCAATCATTGCCTTTCCAAATGCATGTAACTCCTGTCCCGTGGAATCACTTCCAACAACATTCGCACCACTGACATGAAGCTAATCGATGTTTATGTCCCTGCTGTGGTTCTGTTCGTTGTTGCAAACGTTTCGTCCCCTGTCTAGGTAACATCCTCAGAGGCGGTTAGCGCAGGATTCCCATTTCCTGGCTTGTCGTAGCGCCTCTCGCCCGTAGGTGTTCAAAGTTTGGGAGAAGATTTGTATCTCGGGTGCTCGTTGCTGTGGTTCTGTTCGCCGAGCTGGAAGTTTTTGTTGCAAACGTTTCGTCCCCTGTCTAGGTGACACCCTGGCTATGTACCTGGCTTTCTCCCTCAGCCTTTCCTAAACACTGGCACAACATTAGCCACCCTCCAGGCTCCCAGCTCACCACTCGTGGCCCTCAGTGATAGAAACATCTTTGTAAGTTTCTTCCCTAACTTACTCCAATGTCCTGGAATGTACTTGATTAGTTCCCAGGGAGTTGTCTGATTTTAATGCGTTAAAAACCTTCAGCACCCCCTGTTCTCCAATGTGGACTCTTTTGAATACATCACTGTTTATTTCCCTGATTCACTAGTGTTTTTCTTTCCACAATAAGTTCTGACTTGAAATTTTTTATTCGGATCTCACCCATTTCCTGTGGGTTCACACATTGATGGCTTCATTGATCTTTAAGGGGTCACATTCTGTCCGAGTTAATCTTCTGTTGTTAATATACTTGTAGAATCTCTTTGGATTTTCCTGAACCTTATCTGCCAAAGCTCTGTCAGTTCCCCTTTAGGCCCTCATGGTTTCCCTCTTAAGAGTATTATACACCCACAATGTTCTTCAAGGGATTCCCTTAATCCAGCTGGCTATATAAGACAAGTGCCCCCTTTTGTCTTGACCAGAACCTCAATATCCCAAGTCATCCAGTGTTTCCCACTTGTGTCAGCATTGTCCTTCACTCTAACATGAATATGCTGCCGCTAAAATCTTAATTCACCTCTCTTTTGAAAGAATCCCACTTGTTCCACGTCCCTTTAATTTCAAATAGCCTCCATGAATCAACTTTTGGACAGTCTTGCCTAATACCTTCTGGATTGGGGCAAGGCTAGTTTTGATCTTTAACTTGTGGACCAGGCCTGTCCTTTTCCATTATAATTTTGAAACTAATAGAATTGTGGTGACTTTGCCAAAGTGCTACCCCACAAATACTTCAGCCCCTTTCTCTACCTTCTTGCCCGAAGGGACGTCAGTTTTTATCCCTTTCTCCAGTCGGACTAGTTACATACTGACTGTGACAATTTTCTTGAACACACTGAACGAATTCCTCACATCCAAGCTGTGAACATTATGGCAGGCCCAGTCTAGGTTTAGAAAGTTAAAATCCCTGACCATTACAACCCTATCATTCTTACAGATATCTGAGATCTCCGACGTATTTGCTGCTCAATTTCCCGCTGACTACTGCGGGCCTGTAGTACCGTCATATCAAACTGATCATTCAGCCGTATTTCTCAGTTCCACTAATACAGCCTGACTGGGCTATCCATAGGAATATCCTCTCGAAGCGTTGCAGTGATGTTTTCAGTGATCAACAACACCAATTCCCCTCCTCTCTTGCCTTCCCTTATATCTTTCCTGTAGCATCTGTCCCTGGAACATTGAGCTGCCTGTCCTGCCCCTGCCTCAGCTGTGTTTCTGTAATTGCTGTGATATCCATGTCCCATGCTCCCATCCATGCCATGCGTTCATCTGTATAACCTGGTAGGCCCTTTACAGCAAAGTAAATGCAGCTTAATTGATGCGTTTTCCCTCATTGCCTGTTGTGCTCTTGCCTGGCTTGTCGATTGAAATGACTCTTGAAATGCTATCCCTGCCTCAGCCTTCAGACTGCAGCCTGAACCATCTCTCTCACGATGGACAACACCCTCACTTTTCATATCATCTGCAAAGCTACTAATGATACCTTCTGCTTTCACATCCAACTCATTAATGTACATCATAAATAGCGATGGTTCCTGCACTGATCCCTGTAGAAGACCCGCTGGGCAAAGGTTTTCAATCACAAAACCAACCGTCCAACAATTTTGGATCCAATTTGCCAACTTGCCTTTAATGCAATGGTCTCTTCCCTTTTGGACCAGCCTTCCACTTGGGACCTTGTCAAAGGCCTTAATGAATCCTATGTAAACCACAACATCTGCACTGTCCTCATTAATATCTTGAATCGTAATTTCAATGAAATCTCAGCTGATTTCATCAGATATTATCTTCCTCTTCCAAATCCATGCTGACTATCACTAATTGATCCCTGCCTTTCCAGTATTGATTCAACTTGTCCCTCAGAATTGTTCCCAATTTCCCTCCCCCTGCTGTCAGACTATCTGCTCTGTAATTACCTGGCCTCTCCATGCTGCCCTTCTTGAACAAAGGAACCACATTAGTGATCCTCCAGTCATTCGGCACTTCACCTATGGCCAGCAAAGTATTAAATATATCCACCAGGGCCTCAGCAATCTCCTCCCTTATCTCCCATAAAAGCCTAGGATACATTTCATTGGACACTGTGAGTTTCTCCACCTTTATGTCTGTGAAAATATTTAATACCTCCTCCTTATTGATATTAACATTCTGGAATCTCACCATCCCAACTGAAATCCCCAGCTACAATGTCTTTCTCCTGTGTGAATACAGATGGGAAGTATTCATTGAAGACCTCACCCGCTTCCTCTGGCTCCAAGCATGGACTGTCCCTTTGTTTTTTTCACAGGCCTCCTTCTTTCGTTGGGAAACCTCTTACTCTCACGATGCTGATAAAATACCTGTGGCTTTTCCGCAATCATATCTGCCAAATATATTTCATGACCATTGTTTGTCTTTCATTTTCCATAATCACCTGACACTCTCTATACTTGTGAAGGGCTTCACCTGATTTTATTGCACTGTATTTTCTTTATCAAACTCACGATATCACTTGATCAGTATTCCCTGGACTTGCTGCCTTTACTATTCACTCTTCAAGGAGCACACTGGTCCTGCGTTCTCACTGCATCACTTTAAATTACTCCACTTTCCTAATATGCACCCAACTGCAGGGCGTTCGCCCTTGTCTTTGTTTGCCAGATGCTCTCTAATGATCGCAATACCGATAGGAGATTCAGTTGTGAGGGGAACAGACAGGAGACTGTGTGGCTGCAGAAGAGACCCAGGATAGTGTGCTGCCTCCTGGGTGCCAGGGTCAATGATGTCTCCGAGCGGTTACTGAACATTCTGAAGGGGGAGGGGGAGTAGCTAGAGGTCATTGTGCACATCGGTTCACATGACAGAGGTAGGCAAAGGAATGGGGTCCTGAGAAATGAGTACAGGGAGTTGGGTGAGAAGTTAGAAATGCAGGATATTGACGTTAATGATCTCAGTTTACTTCCAGTGCCACGTGCCAGTGAGGATAGAAATAGAAAGATAGGCCGGATGGATGTGTGGCTGGGGAACTGGTGTAGCGGGCAAGGTTTTCAGTACTTGGGTCATTGGGGTCTCTTCTGGGGTAGAGGTGACCTGTACAAAGGGGGTGGCTTCCACTTGAAGCAGAGGTGCACTCGTCTTCCAGGGAGATTTGCTAGTGTTACCTAGGAGAATTTAAACTAGTTTGGCAGGGATTTGTGACTCTAAGTAAGAGAGGGATCATCGAAAAGTCAGGGGAAATACATCATCCATCAAGAGCAAGTTACCTATTCAGGATATCCAGGGGCACAGTCGAGGGAGAGAAAAGAATTCTGGCTTAAAGGGCATTTATTTCAACACGAGGCCTGACTGGTAAGGCAGACGAGCTCTGAGCACGGATTAGCTCTGGGGACTGGGATATTACAGCCATAACAGAAACATGGCTGAGAGATGGGCAGGACTGGCAGCGCAGAGTTCCAGGATACAGAAACTACAGGCGGAACAGAAGGACAAGTAAGTGAGGAGGGGGTGTTGTCCTGTTGATTAGGAAGGACATAACAACAGTGCTTAGAAATAATACTGATAAGCAGTCATCAAATGAGGCCATATATTTAAAAGTTTGAAACAAAAAGGGGATGGTCAGTCTGCTGCGATCGTGTTCTAGACCCTCAAATAGCCAGTGGGTACGAGAGGAGTAGATGTGTAGTGAGATTGCGAGTACCTATAAAAATAATAGAGTAGTATTGGATGGAGATTTTAACATCCCATGGATTGACTGGGTCACCCAGAGCGTAAAAGGCCTGTACTGAGTGGAATTTGTAAAATGTATCCAAGAAAGTTTCCTAAATCAAGATGTAGAGGTCTCTACGCTACACAGGCGGATGCAACACTGGACCTCCCCTCAGAAACCGAGGTCAGGCAAGTGACTGAAGTATCAATTGGAGACCACATTGCGTCCAGTGACCACAACTGTCTTTGTTTTAACATAGTTATGGAAAAAGAGCAGACAGGTTGACAGATTTAGGTCTTAAACTGGAACTGGACCAACATTGTGGCCATTCAGCAGGATCGAGCAGGGGTTGATTGGGTGAAGGTAAAAATCACATAACATCAGACTATAGTCCAGATCGTTTCCAGAGGAACCTCGATTATCTGAAGAGATGGGCGGGCGTTATTTCATTCGGATAATTGATTATTCGGCGAAGCGATTCAATGCCTTTCCTCTGGGGCTCGGAGTTTCCAGTCCAGTCTGCTCGCTGTTCAAATGACTAGGTCGAGCTCCCACACCCTGCCAGACCCCAAAACACACCCCGCTTGCCTCCAAACCCATCCAATATCGCCCCTCAACGTCGCCACATCCACCTGCCCTAAACTCACTCAACAATGAACCCTGCCCCCAAAACCGTCCGACATCACCCTCCAACCGCTACCTGCCCCACTTCTCAAACACGTTCAACATCACTCTCAGTCCGTCCCCAAACCTGTCCACCACCACCCCCGCCCACCAAACCTACTGTCTAATCCATGTCCACGGCCGTGCTCCCAGCTCCACAGCCCCCGTCATCCCCTCACCCTTCTGGACAGCTGGAGTGGACACCAACAGTAAGACATCTACTGCCTTTAAGGTGTAAGTCTCTAAATAGCACCCACCCACACGGAGATGCACACACACGCTCAGACAGCCACACACACAATTTTTTTCCTGCAACATCTCGAAAAGTTCCTCTGCCCGGTACAGGACAATGTTCGAGAGAATATCTGGGGGGGGGGGGGGGGCGGGGGTGTTAGGATTCACCCCTATATAGAACTCCAGGGGAAGTGTGGGGAGAGCGAGAGAGGGTGGAAGGTCAGTCATTTTGAGCTGGTATCTGGGCTCGATGTCCAGGATTGTTCTCGGCAGCATTTCAGTCAGCCGAGATTGTGTTATTTTTTATTCACACTGATTAAAACCAATTAGGGTTGAAACAGCTCTTTGATGTAATGTTTCTATCGGGACCTCGAGATCTCCTTTGGATAATCTGATATTGGGTTAATTAATATTTTCATAATCAAGGTCCCTCTGTGTTTGAAAGCGCTAGATTTGGATGCACTGGTGATCATTCTCAAAGATGAAAGACTTAATCTAACCTTGTTTGATATTTCATTCCATGACACTGCATTCCTGTTGCTATAAATTTTGTGCATTAGGATTGTGCTGCACATCCACCTGTTGAAGAAGCAGTGCTTCGAAAGCTAGTGCTTGCAAATAAACCTGCTGGACTATAACCTGGTGTTGTGTGATTATTAACTTTGCCGACCCCAGGCCAACACCGGCACGTCCAAATCATGACTAAAATCGACTGGGCCAGTCTGTTTGAATGAAAAGGAATGACTGGCAAATGGGAGGCTTTTAAAAGTGTGATCTCAAGAATCCAGTATGTCTCTGTTAGGGTGAAGGGAAAAGCTAAAAATGTGTTGCTGGGAAAGCGCAGCAGGTCAGGCAGCATCCAAGGAGCAGGAGAATGGACGATTTGAGCATGAGCTCTTCTTCAGGAATTCATGAAGAACAGCTCATGCCCGAAACGTGGATTCTCCTGCTCCTTGGATGCTGCCTGACCTGCTGCGCTTTCCCAGCAACACATTTTCAGCGCTGATCTCCAGCATCTGGCAGTCCTCACTTTCTCCTTGAAGGGAAAAGCTAGCAAGTTTAGGAATCCCTGGCCGATGAAAGGTGTCATCTCTCTATTCAGGAAAAAAGAGAAAGGCACACATTGTCTTTAATGTTTCCGTATCAATGTAGCCTCTTATAGTCCTAAAGACACGATCTATCTGGGAAGACCCAAAAGGCCTCTCGGGTCCCTGCAGCACTCTTAACCTGTAGAACCCACTCCAAATCATGTGACTTCCAGTTCCTCTAAGACTCACTATCTGTGTAACATTCTCCCATCACTAGCACCCCACTATTAATGTAATCTCCTCCAGTCTCTCTATCCACTATTCATCTCCATAACCTTGTCCAGCACTTAAACCTCTATCTGTGTAAGCGCCACCCTCCCCGACAACCCTGCCCATTTTTTACCATTCTGGAGGAGGTTACTAATGCTCCCTTATCTGTGAAACTGTCTCCAACCAAAATGACTGCCCTTCTGGAAAATCTGTCAGACTCCACACCCTCTGTATCTAACTAATCTGAAAAACCTAAACCTTCCTGCATCTATAAACATCATCCATGACTACCCTCCATATCTCTGTTTGGTCCTCCAGTCTATAAACCCACTTTCTCTCTAAACGTCTCCATTCACCTAAAACACTCCTGTCTGTGTAAACCACTCCATCCTACCAACATCCATATTTGTGTAAACTGCTCCATCCCTCCCAACCTCCCCAGCTCCATGAACTCCTGCAGACCCGACAGCCCTCCACATTTCTGTAACACTCTCGCTGTTCTATGGTCCTCTCTTCCTGTGAAACGACCCCAGTACCCACAGCCCTCCCAGTCTAGGTCGTCTGTTCCAGATCAGACCATTGCTGTTTCTGTTACCTGTGGCACTCCGAGAAAACCTTCCTAATTGTATCTATTCATTCAGATCCCATCCTTTCCAGCGTCCCGAAACACCTTCCTGACATTGTGACCCTCCCTATTTAGAACACAGAACAGTACAGCGCAGTACAGGCCCTTCGGCCCTTGATAATGTGCCGATCTTTTATCCTACTCTAACCTACAGACCATTCAAAGAAGAAAAGAACAAAGAAAATTCCATCACAGGACCAGGCCCTTCGGCCTTCCACACCTTTGCCAATCCAGATCTTCTGCCTAAACCTGCTGCCCATTTTCAAAGGATCTGTATCCTTTTGCTTCCTGCCCATTCATGCATCTATCTAGATACATCTTAAATGACGTCATCGTTCCCACCTCAACCACCTCCGCTGGCAACACGTTCCAGGCCCCCATCACCCTCTGCATAAAGAACGTTCCACGTATATCTGTCCTAAACCTTTCTCCTCTCACTTTGAGCTTGTGAGAGGGGAAAGGGCATTCCACACTCTGGGGGAAAAAGCTTCTTGCTATCCACCATGTCTACACATCTCATGAGTTTGTAGACATCAATCAGATCCCCAGTCAACCTTTGTCTTTCCAATAAAATCTATTCAACCTCTCTTTATAGCTAGCCCCTTCCATACCAGACAACATCTGGGTGAACATCCTTTGCACCCTCTCCAAAGCATCCACATCCTTTTGGTAATGTGATGATCAGTACTGTATGTAACATTCCAAATGTGGCCGAAGCAAAATCTAATACAACTGTAACATGACCTGCCAACTTTTTTACTCCATAGCCCGTCCAATGAAGGAAAGCATGCTGTATGCAGCCTTCACCACTCTACTGACCTGCGTTGTCACCTTCAAGGAACAATGGACCTGAATACCTAGGTCTCTCTGTACGTCAGTTTTCCACAGGACTTTTCCATTTACTGTCTAATTCACTTTTGAATTGGATCTTGCGAAATGCATCCCCTCGCATTTGCCTGGATTGAACTCCCCATCTGCCATTTCCATGCCCATCTCTCCAATCGATCTATACACTGCAGTGTTCTCTGACTATCTGCGTCACTATCTGCTACTCCACTAAGCTTAGGGTTATCTGCAAACTTGCTAATCAGACAACTGATATCTTCCTCCAAATCATTTATGTATATCACAAACAAAAGTGGACCCAGCACGGATCACCCTGGAACACCACAGGGCACAGGTCTCCATTTTGAGAAATTCATTTTACTCTAATCCATGTGCATATCCAAAAGTTAATTAAATGTCCCTATTCTTGCTCTCTCTACCACCAACACTGGCAGTGCATTCCACCTACTTCTGACATCTCCCATAAGTCTTCCTCCAAGTACCTTAAAATTATGCCCGGTCGTTATAGCCATTTTCACAATGGGAAAATTCTCGGGCCATCAGCTCTGAGTATGCCTCTCATCATCTCGTACACCTCTCATCATCTCATACACCTCTATCAAGTCAAGTCTCATCCTTTTTTATTCCAATTAGAAAATCCCTGGCTTCTCCAACATTTTTTCATTAGATCTACCCGACAATCCAGAAAATATCCTTACAAATCTCTGCACCCTCTTCAAAGCTTCCACATCTTTCCTATAATGAGGCGACCGGAACATAACGCAATATTCCAAGTGTGGACGAACCAGGGCTTTATGGAGCTGCAGCTTAACCTCACAGGTCTTAAACTCAATCCCTTGGCTAATGAAAGTTAACACATCACACGCCTTCGTACCACCCCTATCAACTTGGCTGGCATCTTTGAAGGATCGATGGATGTGGACCCCAAGGTTCTTCTGTTTCTTCACACTACCAAGAATTCTGCCTTTAACCCAGTAGAGTTTTTCTTCTGAATCATTCAATCTTAAACCCTCCCTATTTTGGTACCTTTCTCCAGTCCCCACAAAACTCATAAACCGTGAAGCGTCTTCCGTCCCTACAATCCTCCTTAGCTCTGTAACCTGCTTTATTGACGTGAATCCTCAAAACTACCAAAGTCAATTTTAGCCACTTCAATATTTTTAACAACTGCAAAATCCTCCAATCCTGATATTCCGCCCTAACTCTGTAAACCCCACCATCCTCCGTTGCCCTTCTGGGAAACATTGCAGAGGAAGGAAGGGTTGTAGAGTCCGGGTCATGTTACGGAGGTAGGAAGGGCTGCAGAACCTGTAGGATGGTGCAAATGTAGGAAGGGATGGGGATCCTGCAGGAGGTTAGAGGTAGCGGGATTCATATAACCTGCAGGATGGGACCGAGACTGTGTTGTGGAAACCGAAGGATATTTTAGTCTGAATGACTCATTTGTTTTTGATTAGACTATTGGCCTGATCTTGATGACCGAAGTTTGCAGATGTTTTCCAGAATTGTCCGTGCACAGCTCCAGATTCCCTGGCTGGGAAATGTGAGTTCAGATGTGAATCTATTTGCCTGACACTGACCGGTGCTGCTCTAATAGAAAGCACTCTCCGTGTATCTGTTAACCTCCAGATCGACAGGACTGACCAGAGCTCAACTCATCGAATCCATTGTTTAGAATGTTCTCTTTTTATTATTATTTTCAAGTGACAGTTTTGTGAGATGCAGGAATTGGGGTCATTCCATTTTAAGAGAATGAAACCTTTATCATTGGAGGTTGGGAAGCCTTCAAAAATGAGATAACGGCTTTCCAGAGATAGTAAATAGTATTCCTGTTAGAGTGGAAGGAAACGCTGGTGGGTGTAGGGTATGCTGGATGACGAGAGAACAAAGGTTTAGGTTAAGAAAAAGAAGGAAAAAAAATGTCAGGTATAGACACGAGAAATCAGGTGAATCCTCAGACTATAAAGGCAGGAGGAGTATACTTAAGAGGGAAATCAGGAGGGTTAAAAGAGGATATGAGATAGCTTTGTTACTGATGCTCGAGTGTGCTTTATGGTCACTTTAAAATGTCATAATCTCTTTGAATTCCGGTATAATTTCTTGGAGATCTCGGTGTGATATTATTCATTCACTCAGCTTCATCACCGAACGGTCGATCTTCATCCCTAGCTTTTGCACAATGTGTTATTCAAAGAAACGCTGACAAAAACATTCAAGGAGGATCTCGGCTAATATCACTCTTGCCAACGTGTCTGTCCCAGATTATACAAAGATTGAAGTCTCCAAAAATTATCTCACCGTCTTTGCTACAATTTCTAATGAATTCCTGTTTAATTCTGGGATGAGCAATGAAATACTGCAAGGCAGCATAAAAACTGTTCTCCTGCTTGTGTTTTTGACACATAGCACCAAGAGGTTGCATTCAGGCTGATTCAGCTGCATAATCTGAGGCCAAATACTTTCTCTGTAAACCCTTTGTTATCCATTAGTATCAGGGTTCCCATCTTGCTTTTCCATGCTGCCTGAGATCCTGTAAAGTTGTCTACTGTTGTATATTTATATTCCACCTTTTGTTCAACCTGTAATTACGTCTGTCTGGTGACTAAATCTCATTTTTTCTCTGTTTCACAAGTCACCTTATTGCAGATACTTTGTCCATTCCACAAAAACAACATTATAATTTCCTCTTCCCCACAATGTCCTGTCACAAACCAATTCATTGATGTACAGTTTTCGTTAATCTCTGTCCCTTCCTGTTCCTTTCTGCTTGTCTTCAGCCACATCCCCATGTTGTTCCGAGGCTTCACATTTTCTCTTTCGATTTGGAAAGGTCCTTTCACCTGAACCCTGTCCCTGCATCCTCTCTGCAAGTTTAAAGCCCTGTCCATTAACCTACTGACATGACTGGCCAGGACACTGGTCCCAGCAGTGTTGATTTTAATTCACTCGTGAGATATTGCTGTCTCTGGCTGGTCAGCATCGCATACCCACCCTGACCAGCCTTAGAGCTGAGTGGCTTGCCAGATCATTACAGTGGGCATTTGAGCGTCAATCCCATTGCCCTGGGTCTGGATTCATATGTAGGCTAGACCGGCAGCCGATAACAGATTTCCTTACTTAAAGGGAACTAAGTAGTAGTTTGGGTATCCCTGCTACCGGAATTAAATTCTGGATGAACACACGAGTGAGAGTAACCCGAGACCATTGCCTGGCCCACTGATAGCTCCCTCACCCCTGAGTACTGATCCCAGTGCACCTTCTTCGTGACCGTGGTTTGATCGTGATGCCTTCCTGCATTCTGATGATCTCACTCAGTATCACTCCATGTGGTATCTGTCACTGGGAGGGTCTAATTGCTGCTAGTGACTGCACATTTTGCAGCTACTCCAGATCCTGAGCCAACAGAATTCTCCACTCCAGGGAGACGCCGCAGCACAGGCCAGGGATGGAGACTGGGATTTTCCAGATTTCTATGGGACTCGGCGCCATTCTCCATGTGTAACCCTCACTGCATCAGTCTGATTTCCCATTATATTCATTTCTCAGGATGACGCAGGTAATGATTACAGACGCTCACAACAGAATTCAAAAATACAGACAAGAAATTGCGCGCCAAAAGTTGTGAATTTCAAAAACCCTGAATCAGGAATGGGCCCAGACCATAGAACGGGCTGTCACCATAGGACAGAACAGGGCCTCACACCGCAAAAAAACGGCACTAAAAGAAAAAATGGCCAAAATAACACACAACACACACCTGGGTTAAAAACCTCTCCCACAGACAGCTCACAGACACGGAAAGAACAATACTGGCCAAGGGACTCAACTACAACCACAGGGACGCCAAGACAGCAGCACTAGAATGCACACTCAGGAACAGTTGACTGACAGAAGAGACACAACAAACAGTGAGGCAAAGTATCGTACTTCTGATAACAAGGAAAAGACAAACACATAATCTCAACACCAAGGACAGGGAAGCACTAAAATCACTAAGAAACGATAAGAACATAATCATACTACAAGCAGACAAAGGCAGAATGACGGTCATCCTGGACAAAGCAGAGTACACTCAAAAAGCACAACAACTACTTGCAGATACCAACAACTACCAAGAGGGAGTTTGACCTCCCCCCCACCCCCCCACCCCCCCACAGCTTACCAATAGGATAAATAAAACACTGAGGAATCTTCAAAAAACGGACAGATAACCATGTCTGACCTACAAAGAATGAAACCTGAAAGCAACAACACCCCCAGATTCTATGGACTACCTAAAGTGCACAAACCAGACATCCCACTCACACCCATTGTATCACTACCAGGGACACCATCACACAAACTGGCTAAAGAACTACAGCAGAAACTGAAACACCTGATCAGCGGATCCAGACAATCTATACAATCAACACAGGAATTCTTGGACATCATCAGAAATATACACATAGACAAGGAAGAAACTATGGTCTCATTCGACGTAACGGCACTGTTCACCTCGATTGACAAAACCCTAGCCAGATAAACAATAGCCAACCTGCTGGACATACAGAACAGACAACAGGACGTTGAACCTATCAACAAAGACGGCATACTTAAACTACTGGACTTGTGCCTCACAACACACTTCACATTCAACAACCAGATATACAAACAAATCAACGGCACACCCATGGGCTCACCGATCTCTGGACTCATAGCAGAAGCAGTAATGCAAAGGTTCGAACAAACAGTCTTACCACAAATTCAACACAAACTCTGGGTCAGATATGTTGATGACACCTTTGTAATCATTAAAAACACAGAAATAGAGAAAACACACCGGATCATCAAAGCCACACTCACAGGAATCCGATTCACGAGAGAAGAAGAAAAGGATAACCAACTCCCATTCCTGGACGTGATGGTACAGAGAGCACCGAACGGAGAATTCACCACAAATGTATACAGGAAAGCCACACACACAGACCAAGTCCTGAACTATGAAAGCAACCACCCCAACACACACAAACGAAGTCGCATCAAGACACTATTCAAAAGGGCCACAACACAATGCAACACAACAGAACTGCAAAAAGAGGAAGAGGAACACCTATACAAGGTTTTCTCCAAAAACGGATACCCGCGCAATTTCATGAACAGATGCCTAAGAGAAAGACAACGGAACGAGGACATGCCACAACCCAAAGGACTAGCCACACTACCATACATCAGGAGCATTTCAGAACTGACAGCCAGACTACTGCGACCACTAGGACTTATAACAGCACACAAACCAACAGCCACGCTCAAACAACAACTCACCAGAACGAAGGACCCGATACCCAGCATGAGCAAAACTAATGTAGTGTACAAAATCCCATGCAAGGACTGCACAAAACATTACATAGGACAAACAGGAAGCCAGCTAACGATCCGCATCCATGAACATCAACTAGCCACGAAACGACACGACCAGCTATCCTTAGTAGCCACACACGCAGACGACAAGCAACATGAATTCGACTGGGACAACACTGCCATTATAGGGCAAGCCAAACAAAGAACAGCCAGGGAATTCCTAGAAGCATGGCACTCATCCACAAACTCCATCAACAAACACATCGACCTGGACACAATATACCGGCCACTACAGCGGACAGCTGAAACTAACAACTGGAAGCGGCAGAGACAGGCCACTATAAATGCTGGAGGAAACACCACAGAAGTGCTTCACAGGAGGCTCCCAAGTACTGAGGATGTCACCTAGACAGGGGACGAAACGTTTGCAACAAAAACTTCCAGCTCGGCGAATTGAACCACAACAACGAGCACCCGAGCTACAAATCTTCTCACAAACTTTATTCATTTCTCTGTCTCCTGTACGTACTCAGGATGCTCCTGACTCAGCAGAATACCCAATTCCTGTTTCGTTCATCACCACATTGAAAACAGTTGGTCAGCCAGAGAGATGGTGAGAGAGAGGTCTGGAGCCTTCAGTAAATCCTGCAGATCAGTAAGATTGCTCACAGTGAACAGAGCAGAGTGTATTTAATACATCGAACTTTGGTCCAGAAGACATGACATAGATACAGTGTTGAAGAACGAACACAGAGCATGATGGTCCCAGGCTCAATCCCCATTTCTTGTTCATTTTCATCTCTGCTGTACTGAGCCATCCAATGTCAATACAGTAAGTTGACAGTTACCAAACCAGGCCTGTGCTGTCTTAGTGAGGATCAGTACAATAGAGGGGAGAGCAGGCCTCCCTCAAGGAGATGGTATTGAAACCTGGGATCTTTCTGTTCTATATTCCCTCCTCACCATGTCTCTTGTCGTGTGATAGAGTCATACAGCAAGGAGACATACTTTTTGGTCCAACTTGTTTGTGCCAATGTCCTGAATGCTTGTAATTCCCAGAAAATTTCCTGTTTCTATAACCTCCATCCCTCCCATATTCCCGCTGCATATTTGAAACCTACTCCAATGCTGACAACTCTCTCTTTGTGTAAATTGCTCCAGTTTCGATAACATGCCCAATCTCAATAATCTCATCCTGCACTCAGTGCAATAATTCCTATTTCTGTAGTTTTGCACAATAATTACAGTGCACCCATCTCTGGACCAAAGTACCCACCTGTGTACCTTCCTCAAGCCCCAAGAAAACAAGAAAACACTAGAACCTTCTGCGGGTCCGATCACACTCCTGCCTCCGGCCTATAGCACCACAGTAACCTTCCCCTGTCCCTACCGAGCTCCTTATCTGTATAACCACCTCCAGACACTTTTCAAACCACAACAGCACTCCACATCTCTGTTTGCTCGTCCACTCCCTACAGCCCTCGCAGCACCTCAAAAACTCTCTCTTTGCGTAATTCTGCCATTTGGGGCAGCACGGCTCAGTGGTGAGCATTGGTGCCTCACAGCGCCAGGAACCAAGGTTCGATTCCAGCGTTGGGTTCTGTCCGTGTGGAGTATGCACATTCTCCCCGTGTCTGCGTGAGTTTCCTCCGGGTGCTCCAGTTTCCTCCCACAGTCCAAAGATGTGCAGGTAAGGTGAATTGGCCATTCTAAATTGCCTACAGTGTTAGGTGCATTGTCGGAGAGAAGTGGCTCTGGGTGCGTTATTTTTGGAGAGTTAGTGTGGACTTGTTGGGCCGAAGTACCTGTTCCCATGCTGTAGGGAAATCTAATCTAATCTCTCCCTCTGCGTTCCATATTACTGTCCCTAAATATATCCCTCTATCCATAAGCAGCCCCAAACCCATCAAACCTCAAAGTCTCTGTGAACTCCCACAGCTCCAACATCCCTCCTTAACTGTGTAAACTTGTCCAGTCCTGAAACACTCTGAAAATGTGAACACCCTACAATCCTCCCTATCTGCGTAATCCTCTCAGGTCCATGCAAACGCCCCCGATCTGTGGAAACAACTCCAATGCTTGTGACTCTCCTGATCAGTTTCTACAAGACTTACTGTCTATGTGACATCCTCCCGTCGCTATCACCAGCCCTGTCAATGTAATCTCCTCCAGTCTCCCCACCAATCTAATTGTCTTCATAATCTTCTCCCGCTCTTACACCCCTATCTGTGCAAACGTTACTCTCCCCTACAACCATCCCTAAAGCAGAACCTTCCTCCAGTATCTGCAGTGCTCCCTATCTGTGTTAGTGTCTCCAGGCTCTATTGCTGGTTCCTGTCTCTGTAAGCTCTGACAGATTGTCCAGCCTTCTGGTCCTTATAATCTCCAGAACCTCAGCATCCGACATCAACAAATGTCTTCATGAACTTCCATATCTCTGATCGTTCCTCAATTCCATACCACTCGCTTAATCTTTGTGAATAGCACCATTCCATAAAATACTCCCTGTCTGCATAAACTGCCCCAATCCTACACTGAGAATCCTCACTGTTCTTTTGATCACCTGTAGTCTCTTCAGATCTCCCTGTATCTTTCCTGACTCCATTGAACACAGCTCATCTTATGTTATAACTCCTCTAACTCATATGTTATTCCACAGCTCTGTGATATTCTTCAGTTACTGCAGTTATGATTCTTTATCATCAGCGCTTCCAATACCCCTGTTCGATGTAAGGTTGTTGATTCCTTGCAGTATGTTTAACACCTATAGCAGCCTCCAACTCCTCAACGCATCCTGCCGTTGTAACCGCCTCAAATACTACAGCTTTGTAATATTCTTTGTAATATCTTCCAGTATCTGCAACCCTGTTGATTTCTGTAACCTCCTCCAGAACAGCACTCCACATCTCTGTGTAACTGATGGGAATGCTGCAAACCTGCCTTCACAGTCCTCACTAACTCTCTGAACGCCTGCAGCCCGACAACCCTCAGTATCTCTGGCTCGTCCAATCCCTACACTTCTCCCTGGCTGTGTGAACTGATACAGCCCCTTCAACCCTCCCTATCTCACTCTCTCCTGCAACTCCAATTATTGTCCGTGTTCATGTCATTCTCAGCACCAACAATCCTATATTAACTCCTGCAGCTCCAGCTACCACCCCAATCCGTGTAATCTCCAGTCCCCCCAATCCTCCCTTTCTCCATAAACTCCTGCAGCTCCAATTTCTCCCCTATCTGTTTAATCTCCAGTCCCGACAACCCTCCCTTCCTGAGCCCCTGCACCAGCCGCTGTGACTTAGCTCATTATTTATACAGTTCCTGCATAAGCTTCCTGCTCTGAAATTCTGTATTTTGTCTGATAGAGGAAATGGTCCCATTTGCTACATTTATTGATGTTTCCAACTACCTTCATTTATCTGCCCACACTGACCATACTCTCATTTATTGTACATTCCTCTCTATTGTCGATATCCCCAAATGCCTTGCCTTTCACTTCTCTGGGTTGTTTGCTCCATTTGCCTGGACCCCATTGTTTCTGTTTTTAAAAGGTCTGCCATGGGCTGTCTCGTCAAATGCAAGCAAGTTACATGCAGTTACAAGTTACTGCCTCAAACCAACACAGTCAGATTAATTACACCCGACCTTCCCTGAACAACTCCAGACCAACTGTGCTGGAGTCCCTGGGACTTCCTCAGTGACCGTTTATCCATTGTCTCAGAATTCTAGCCTCGACCTATTCAGTCAGTCCCTTGCTCCACATTAAACAAAGCTGCAGTGTTCGGCATTCTCCAGTCCTCCGGCACCATCCATGCATCCAGTGAGGATTGGAAAATGTAGGTAACTATAAGACAGGGGATTTCCCCCGGCTCATTTTAACAGTCTGGAACATTGTATTATCCCTTTTTAAGGATTTGAAACTCCTGTATAATTCTCGTCTCCAGGTTTGTTGCTCCCAATACTTCACACTGCATCCCTATTTTGATTCAGACAGACAGAGGCCTAAACCATCTTATGATTTGGTCAAGTCTAATTTTAGTCGAGTTTCATGGAGGGTTTCTCTCCACAAGGTAAAGTGCATTTTCTCATGACACCATCCCCAATCTGCCTCATTAACTACACTCCCCGACCATGCGGTTGTCTTCTCATCTGATACCAACACGATACCTGGAAATCCCAGAATGAAGCGGCCTCCCTGTTACAGGGGCCATCTTTAAAAAGTCATTATACTATAGGTTTGTCACTCCGAAACTACCCTGGACACGGCAGAGGGGGTAAAACTGGGGTTTCACTTTGTGGACAAGCCCGTGAGGTTCTGGTGGATGGCATGGTGCACGAGAGGGACATTATCTTCCTCCCGGACTGGCAGGGGAGAACATGAATCCAGACCCTGCCAGCTTGGTCCGAGGATGACCCCTGGGCCAGTGAGGTGCCAGCCTCCTAGGTGAATGCCCAGCAGTATAGGAAGGAGGTCAGTGACCTTCTCCCCTCCACAGGGTAAGTGCCACCATCTGCACTTTGTGACCTCAGTCTCACTCTTCCTCTGTTACTGCAGCCATCTCCCACCAAGGCTCATGTTCTCCCACCCTCACCCCTATAATTGCATGTGAACTTACCCACCCTCACTGAATGTAGCACCTTCTCTCAGTCTCTCCAATCTCATCTCTGTCCCTCTACCCAACAGTTCCTGGTGCCTGTGCTGCCCACTCACTCACTCAGGACACCATGCCACCTTTCCACCGGCTGTGCCAGCATTAACAGCTGCACCAACCGTTTCCATCTCCCTTAATATCTCTTGCTAATTTTCATATCCCAGAAGGAACCATCCCACAATAGGAGAGAAAGAGTCAAGAGAGACGTGGGTCTGCCCAACATTCAGCTCCTCACCCCGTCACAGAGGAAGGATCCTAACCCTAACAACCACAAGAGGCTTCCTGACCGTGTCCAAGCTCCCGGATTGGGATCTAAGTGTCCCCTTGTCTCACTACTGGGCACCGTGACAATGATATCAAGCTTCCTGGGTTTGTGTCTGTGCTAAACACCAAGACAATACAGCGGGCGGCTGAGCCAGGTAGCTCTGCCTGAGGAGAAACATTGCTGAGGGCAGGGTAAGGCAAGGCAATAATTCTTTGAACATTCGAGGCATATCAAAGTAAGTGTGTACAAACACGGTGTGAGCTGCCAAGAGGGACAGTCCATGAGCTGGGTGTGTTTCCCTGTGCAAAGTGTCCTTGCAGCAGAATTGCAATGAGAGTTGTCAGTGCACCCTGAGCTGCAGCATTGAAGTACAGAAGTGTACTGTAGTGGGTTGGAGATGTGCTGGGATGGCATGGTGAGGATAGCATGTGACAGATGCCAGCATTGGTGGGTGTGGAGTACATGCAGCTTCTGTCAGTGCAGTGTTCCCCAAGACATTGCTGTCCAAGATAGAAGGCCGCAGGATCGAGGGGCGAGATGGAGTCACCACTTAACAGCTCTGACTTTCATGTCAAATTCTCCATAATGAGGTTCCCCGTAGTGGTACGGAGGGTATGAAGCTGACAATTGATGATGAGCGATCTCCATGAATGTGATTACATATAATCAGGAATCATTCAGTGAGCATCTCGCCACTGCTGCGCTCAAATCATGTATTAAAGAACAGTCCAGCACAGGAACAGGCCCTTCAGCCCAGCAAGGCCGCACTGACACATGATGCCCTTCGAAAGTTATAACGAAAGTATTTTGCTTCTGCACATTCTATGTTATTCTAGTTGCTGCTGTCTCGTCTCTTTGCCTCTTAATCTTTGCTATATTAGCTTTTCTCCTCTATCAGTGCATTCCAGGCACTTGCACATTCTGTCTGGAAAAGCAAAAAAACTTACCTATCATATCCACTGAACTTTCTCCCTTTTAGCTAAAACTTATGGTCCCTAATAATTGATATTTCTACTCTGGGAAAAAAAAAACTCTAACTGTCCTTCTATCTATGCCTCTGACAGTTTTCCTACAAACAAATTTAGGTAAAGGGGCAGTACAGAGAGATCTTGGTGCTCTTGTACACCAGTCAATGAAGGTAAGCATGCAGGTACAGCAGGTAATGAAGAAAGCTAATAGCATGCTGGCCTTCATGACAAGAGGAATTGAGTATAGAAGCAAAGAGGTTTTTCTGCAGCAGTTCAGGGCCCTGGTGAGACCACACCTGGAGAACTGTGTGCAGTTCTGGTCTCCAAATTTGAGGAAAGACATTGTGGCTATTGAGGGAGTGCAGCGTAAGTTCTCGAGGTCAATTCCTGGAATGGCGGGACTATGTTACGTTGAAAGACTGGAGCGATTGGGCTTATATACCCTTGAGTTTAGAAGAGTGAGAGGGGATCTGATTGAGACGTATAAGATTATGAAAGGATTGGACACTCTGGCAGTAGGAAACATATTTCTACTGATGGGTAAGTGCCGAACCAGAGGGCACAGCTTAAAAATACGGGGTAGACCATTTAGGACAGAGCTCAGGGGAATCTTCTTCACCCAGAGAGTGGTGGCTGTGTGGAATGCTCTGCCCCAGAGGGCAGTGCAGGCCCAGTCTCTGGATTCATTTAAGAAAGAGTTGGATAGAGCTCTCAAAAATAGTGGAATTAAGGGTTATGGAGATAAGGCAGGAACAGGATACTGATTAGGAATGATCAACTATAATTATATTGAATGGCGGTGCAGGCTCGAAGGGCTGAATGGCCTACTCCTGCACCTATTGTCTATTGTATTGTTTATTGTGTTTAAACATGTTAGTGAGATATGAGTATATTTTCATTTGCCTCTATCTGTCTCAGAGCTCAGTAATGTGGGATGTGATTGTCAGTGTCTGTGTGATGCTCGGTATGCAGACCATGCCTCTGAGAGACTGTCCGATTGTTTCAAACAGCATATTCCTTCAGCTGTTTGCAACAAATAGGTTACTGCCTGGATCCACTCAGCCAGAGCTCACAAAACCCAAAGCACAGTGTCCAGAATTGGGCAGGACTGGACAATATTTTTTATGTAAATTTATTCATGGAATATGATAACGCCAATATTTATTGCCTGTCCCTTTTTGCCCTTGAGAAGGTGGGGATGAGCTGTCACATTGACCCGCTGCTGCCCATGTGCTGTAGGTAGACTTACAATACCATTAGGGAGGGAACTTGAAACAGTGGCACTGAAAAAACGGCAATATACTTCCCAATCAGCTCGGTAGATGGCTTGGATTGGAACGCGAACATGGTGGTCCCATGTATCTGCTTCCCTTGCCCTTCTTCATGTTCGTGGTTTCAGAGTTACGTTGTAAGGAGCCTTGGTAAATTTCTGCAGAGCACCGTGTAGATGGCAGACATTGCTGCTTCTGAGTGTCAGTGGGTGAGGGGTGAAGCTGCACTCACAGGCAAATGGAGGTATTCAATCACACACACATTCAACATGAGTCTTTTTGATGGGAGACAGGCTTTCCGAAATTTTGAGGTGAGTCATTCCTGTAGGATTTCTTGCCGCTGACATATTCTTGTAGCCAATCAATTAATATGTGTCAAAGTGTGGCGCTGGAAAAGCACAACAGGTCAGACAGCATCTGAGGTACAGGAGAGTCGACGTTCTAGCATAAGCCCTTCACAGGACTGGGTAATGAAATTATATGGTCTGTCCAGTTCTGGTTAACGGTAATCCCCGGGATATTGCTAGGTGGGTGTTCAATGATGGTGGTGGCATTGAGCATTAAATGATATGGTACACTTTTCTATTGTCAGAGGTAATCGTTGCCTGGCATGTGTGTAATGGGAGTGGTACTTGTCACTGTTAAGCACACACCTGCATAGTTCCAGGACCTGTTGCATTTGGACAAGGACTGCTCCAGTATCTGAGTAAATCACGAATGGTGTTGAACATTGTCCAATCATTGGCAAACATCCCCAGTTGTGACTTTACTTGAGTAGGGATGGTCATTTATGAAGCAGCTGAAAATTATTGGGCCTAGGGCAGAGAGAACTCTTACAGCTCACTGATGCTCTCTCTGAGCTAGGAATCTTGCTTCTAGTTCCACTTGCTCCAGAGGTGTCGAACAACATATCTGAACAGAATAATGTTGCAGTATCTTCCCCAAGGTGCTGAGCGAGGACTTGGTTAGCTCAGTCAGGTGGACGGCTCGTTTGTAATACAGATTAATGGCAACAGTGTGGGTTCAGTTCCAGCACTGAATGAGGTGCCTGGAAAGGGTTCTCTTACTCAACCTCTCCCTTGCTTGAGGCATGATGACTGTCCAGTTAAACTGCCGCTAGTTGCATCTATCTAACAAGGGAACAACCCTATCATCCTGTTGGTGTATGGTGCCCTGCCTTTCCATTTCTGGTCTACAGGTTTACTCGGAAACCCCTCCCCTGGGGACCTGCGGCGGAGCTGAGATGGCTTCTCCCCACCAACTCCAGCCACCTTCCTTTGTACCAGGTATAACTTCAGCCAGTGCAGACGATTCCTATTTGCTCCAATTTTGCTGTTAATGCAGGATATGACACTTGGTCAAATGCAGTTATGATGATGTTAAGTGCACTCCCTGTCACCTCAACTCGAGAATTCAGCTGTGTGGTCTCTTGTTGTACATCGTTAAACTAAGGCTTCAATGTGCCCAAGGGATGAGAGCCCAAACTGAGCTTCAGCGAGCAGGTTGGTGTTGAGGTAGTGCTGCTTGATCCCACTTTATCAATGTTGGGAATTAGAGCAATGTGGTAGTCATTGATTGTCTGATGGTTTGTCTGTGTGCGTACAAGACACACCCTGATAGTTTCCCACATTGTCAGGTAGGTGCCAGCGCTGTATCCCAGCAGGAAAAGCTTGAATGGAATGTTCTCAGGGCCCACAGACTTTGCATTCCCCATCCCATCAGCCGTTTGGAGTTACCACACACAGTGAATAGACTTAGCTGATGATTCCCATCTGGAGAAGACTAAAATAGATCATCCCATCGACACTTTGGTCTGAACATTTTTGTGAATGTTTCAGCCTTAGCTTTTCTCTTGTTGCACTGGGCCCTTTCATCGTTGAGGAGGGTGATATTTGTGGATCCTACCCTTCCAGTGAGTTGTTTGATTGACCACACAATTCACGCTGATTGCATGCGTCAGGATTGCAGAAATTAGGTATGATTTGTTGGTTAGATCTGTCTGTCACTGGCTGTTTACGCTACTTGGTGAGTAAGTGATCCTGTTTGGTAACGTTACTTCATTGTGAGGTATACCTGGTGTTGCTCTTGACCGGTCCTCCTGTGTTCCTCATAGAACACGGGTTTAACCCCAGGCCTGATGGTCACGGTAAAGTGGAGCATATGCCAGGCAGTGACAGTGAAAATTGTGCTAAAGTACAATTCTGCTGCTGTTGGTAACGACCAGAATCAACTCACACAGGCCAGTGCTGGGTTCTAGATCTCTTTGAAATCTTTACCATTTAGCATGGTGATAATATTTCTCACATGTGCGCTCATGCATGTGTGTACACACACACGCACACGCACTATTGACAATGTAAAAGTGGGACTTTCTCTGTAGAAATACTGTATGCCCTGTTACCATTCCCAATATGGTCCTCGATCAATGTGTCTGCAGCCGGTAGTTTGGTGCGGATGAGGTCAAGTATGTTTCTGCCTGTCAGTCGCTCCCTCCTGATTCGGTGCAGCCCCAGTCCAGCAGCTCTGTCCTTTTGGACCCGACCGTCTCGATCAGCAATGCTGCTGCTGAGCCCCTCTTGGTGGTGGAGTTTGAAATGGTCCACCCAGTATACATTCCCCAGCTCATTCACTCTGTCAGTGCGTCCTCCAAGTGTTGTTCAATGTAGAGGGACACTGACCCACCAGCTCAGGCAGTGGAGTCATCAGGAGGTTTCCATTTCAGTGTTTGATCTGACACCATGAGGTTTCGTTATGTCACATTGTTGCTTGAGGAGTCTGTTGAATGCCTTTGCCACATCTCGCCCTAGTCCCCAGACATTACGAAGGAGGGAATTCCAGTGTCTGCAGTGCTTTTAATTTTTGTCACTATCAAGTGAAGGGCCTCTTTTGTGCTGTATGACACCCACTCTATGACTCTTGTGATTTGACAGTCCAAGGTCTCCCTCCTTCAGTTCCTCCAAGTGCCTTGTCTATTCCACAGAATTCTACAATATTTTCTCTACTAAGACAGTGCATAATTCAGTTTTTAAAGTATCTACGTGTATCTCTGTATCTTTCCCTGTCATCTCTTCCAGCCGCCACATCCATTGGTATCTCAGTAACCCTCCGTATCTCCACAATCTTTATCTCATACTCCAGCCCCACCTCTCACTGTAAATTCCGCCAGTCCCTGCACCCCACCCTAACTCTCTAATATCCAGCTGCTACACCTCCCCCCATACCCTGTGAATGAATTATAAAATATCTCAATAACATGTTCTTGCATGCACAGGCCACGCAATCTCGCGACCACCTCCAGCCTTGCTTTCCTACCTCTGTAACATCTCCAGCCTTGCTTTCGCATCTCTGTAACATCTCCAGACTTGCTTTCCTCTCTCTCGATAACATCTCCAGCCTTGCTTTCCTACCTCTGCAACATCTCCAGCCTTGCTCTCCTATCTCTGTAACATCTCCAGGCTTGCTTTCGCATCTCTGTAACATCTCCAGCCTTGCTTTCGCATCTCTGTAACATCTCCAGCCTTGCGTTCGCATCTCTGTAACATCTCCAGCCTTGCTTTCCTACCTCTGTAACATCTCCAGCCTTGCTTTCGCATCTCTGTAACATCTCCAGCCTTGCTTTCCTATTTTTCTGTAACATCTCCAGCCTTGCTTTCCTATTTATCTGTAACATCTCCAGCCTTGCTTTCACATCTCTGTAACATCTCCAGCCTTGCGTTCCTATCTCTGTAACATCTCCAGCCTTGCTTTCCTATTTTTCTGTAACATCTCCAGCCTTGCTTTCCTATCACTGTAACATCTCCAGCCTTGCTTTCGCATCTCTGTAACATCTCCAGCCTTGCTTTCCTCTCTCTGTAACATCTCCATCCTTGCTTTCCTACCTCTGTAACATCTCCAGTCTTGCTTTCGCATCTCTCTAACATCTCCAGCCTTGCTTTTGCATTTCTGTAACATTTCCAACCTAACTTTCCTCTCTCTGTAACATCTCCAAATTTGCTTTCCTCTCTCTCTATAACATCTCTGGCCTTGCTATCCTCTCTCTCTGTAACATCTCCAGCCTTGCTTTCCTAAAACTGTAACATCTCCAGCCTTGCTTTCCTCTCTCTCTGTAACATCTCCAGCCTTGCTTTCCTATCGCTGTAACATCTACAGCCTTGCTTTCCTCTCTATGCAACATCTCCAGCCTTGCTTTCCTCTCTCTCTGTAACATCTCCAGCCTTGCTTTCCTATCGCTGTAACATCTACAGCCTTGCTTTCCTCTCTATGCAACATCTCCAGCCTTGCTTTCCTCTCTATCTATAACATCTCCAGCCTTGCTTTCCTATCACTGTAACATCTCCAGCCTTGCTTTCCTCTCTCTGTAACATCTCCAGCCTTGCTTTACTCTCTCTGTAACATCTCCAGCTTTGCTTTCCTCTCTCTGTAACATCTCCAGCCTTGCTTTCCTATCACTGTAACATCTCCAGCTTTACTTTCCTCTCTATCTGTAACATCTCCAGCCTTGCTTTCCTCTCTCTGTAACATCTCCAGCTTTGCTTTCCTCTCTCTGTAACATCTCCAGCCTTGCTTTCCTCTCTCCCTGTAACATCTCCTGCCTTGCTTTCCTCTCTCTGTAGCTCCTCCTGCCTTGCTTTCCTCTCTCTGTAACACCTCCTGCCTTGCTTTCCTCTCTCTGTAACACCTCCAGCCTTGCTTTCCTCTCTCTGTAACATCTCCAGCCTTGCTTTCCTCTCTCCCTGTAACATCTCCAGTCTTGCTTTCCTCTCTCTGTAGCTCCTCCTGCCTTGCTTTCCTCTCTCTGTAACACCTCCTGCCTTGCTTTCCTCTCTCTGTAACACCTCCAGCCTTGCTTTCCTCTCTCTGTAACATCTCCAACATTGTTTTCCTATCTCTCTGTAACATATCTGGCCTTGCTATCCTCTGTCTCTGTAACATCTCCAGCCTTGCGTTCCTCTCTCCGTGTAACATCTCCAGCTTTGCTTTCCTATCTCTGTAACATCTCCAGCCTGGTTTCCTTCAGACCTCAGTGAATTGGTTTTTACGCACCTCAGTGAATTGGTTATATATTTGCTCCTGCATTTTCATTTTTCTGGGGCTCTATAAAATATCCCCAGCAGGGTGCCTGTCATCGTTTGGAACCTCACCTCGATCCATAATTCCTCATTTAAAGACACATCCAAGATATTGTCTCTCCTTACTGCAGTAACTGTTCATTAATTAATAATGCAACACCACCTCCTCTTTAACACCCTCTCCTGTCCTGACTATAATTCAAGTACAACAGAGTACTGAGTTGTTAGCCCTGACCTCCCACAAACACGTCTCTGTGATGGCAAAATATTACATCTCCACATGTCGACACATGCCATTGTCACAACAGTCTGTCTGATAATACTCCCAGCATTAATGTTAAGCTGGAATATAACACCTGGAATACTCTGTGTATCGGATTTCCTCAATCATTCACTATTTGTTATCAGGCTGCCCAAACCATGAACCAAAATTGTAACTCTGGGACTGAATGAATATTTGTTGAATTGTATTTTTTTTAAAAAAAGAATGTATTCATCAAGTGCAACTTTCCAGAACTGAGCAGTCAGCTCCACATACAATGAGTTTCTGATGGTTAATTCCCCCCCTCAGTGTGCAAAGGGGAAAGAACACAGTAATGGAGAATGTGAGGACTGCAGTTGATGGAGATCAGAGTTGAAAAGTGTGGTATTGGAAAAGCACAGCATGTCAGGCAGCATCCGAGGAGCAGGATAGTCGATAGTTCAGGCATGAGCTCTTTATCAGGAAAGCATTGATGCATTCCTTTCTTTTTGATTCCTTGATGTGCAGGACTTTGGGAACCATACTTGCTCAGCAAGGCAGCACTGTATATAGCACTGAAAACGAAAGCAGTCAATCAATTGGTTGGACAGGGTGTAGACAGGTTGAGGGAAAATACAGACTGATTGAAGTACAAACATAAGGATGGATAAATCCCCTGGGCCAGAGGAGGTATACACAAGGTTACTCCAGGAAGTGATGGAAGAGATTGGTGTGATTTTGGTAATACTTATGCGTCTTCACTGTTCACTGGAGTAGTGCCAGATGTTTGGGGGGTGGCAAATGTTATCCTCTTGTTCAGGGAAGGGAATAGGGATAACCCTGGGAATGATAGAAAAGTCAGTCTTATACCAGTGGAGGGCAAAGTATTGGAGAGGATTCTGAGAGACAGGATTTACAATTACTTAAAAAAAACATAGTATGATCAGAGGTAGTCAGCATGGCTTTTTGAAGAGCAGATCATTCCTCACAAACCTTATTGAATTCTGTGAAGTTGTGAAAAAACATGTTGATGAAGATAGACCAGTAGATGTGGTGAAGATTAATTTTAGAAGGCGTTTGATAAGGTTCCCCGTTTTGGGCTCATTCAGAAGGTAAGAAGGCATGGGACGCAGGGAAATTTGGCTGTCTGGATACGGGCGTGGCTGGCCCATAGAAGACAGAGGGTGGTAGCAGATGGAAAGTATTCAGCCTGGAGCTCAGTGAGCAGTGGTGTTCCACAGGGATCGGTTCTGGGGCCTGTGCTCTTTGTGATTTTTATAAATGACTTTGATGAGAAAGTGGAATGGTGGGTTAGAAAGTTTGCCGATGACATGAAGTTTGATGGAGTTGTGGATAGTGTGGTGGGTTGTTGTAGTTTGCAACAGGACATTGACAGGACACAGAGCTGGGCTGATAAGTGGCAGATAGAGTTTACCCGTTGAAAGTGTGAATTAATTTAATTTGGAAAGGTTGCATTTGCATACAGGATCCAGGGTTAAAGGCAGAATTCTTGGCAGTGTGGAGCAACAGAGGGATCTTGGGGTTCATGCCCATAGTTTCCTCAGTGTTGCCACCGACGTTTATAAGGTTGTTAAGGAGGTGTATGGTGTGTTGGCTTTCATTATGGGGGATTGCGTTTAAGAGCGGCGAGGTTAATGCTTAGGTCAATAAAGCTGAGGTTCAACCACACTAGGGGTATTGTGTTCATATCTGGTTGCCTCAGTATAGGAAACATGTGGGAGCCTCAGACAGTGTGTAGAGGAGATTTACCAAGTTGCTGCCAGGACTGGAGGACACGTCTTAGGGAGAAAGTTTGTGGGAGCTGGGGCTTTTCTCCCTGGAGCGAAGAAGGATGAGAGGTGACTTGATAGGGGTATACAAGATGTTGAGAGACATAGATAGATTGGATAGCCAATGTCTTTTCCCATGGCAGAAGTGGCTATCAACAAGGGCCGTAATTTTAATGTGATTGGAGAAAGGTTTCGGGGGCTGTCAGAGATAGGTTCTTTATACAGAAAGTGATGGGGGCGGAATGCACCGCCAGTGGTGGTAGTAGAGTCAGATACATTAGAGATATTTAAGAAGACTCTTGGATAGGCACATGGACGTTAGTACATTGAAGGTTATGTAGGTTAGTCTGATCTTAGAGTAGGATAAAAGGCTGCCAAAACATTGAGAGCTGAAGCGCCTGCACTGTGCTGTACTGTTCTATGTTCCAAGTTTCACTCAGCTTGTGGATTCTCGTCGGTTGGTGAATGTGGGAGGGAGGGAGGCGGGTGAGGGAGTGAGGTGTGTGAGGTCAGGAATCTGGGGTGGGGCGTTAGACCAAGAGGTCCAGTTTTGATGTGCTTTGTTACATTCACCTGAATGTCAGCATATGTGAGGTTTCCAAGACCAGACAAAATCCACCAAGTTCAGATATTAAAACGATTCTTGGCTTGCCGTTTGCTCCTGGTTTCTTCAGATACATTCTGTTGGATGACCTATGAATTTGTATCTGAGGCATGTACAATTTTATTTTGATCCTGGTTAATTTAGTGGATATAGTTTCAGAGGGTTCGCTGTGAGACAATAGACTGTTAGTTTTGACCATTTTCATCCAGTGTCTGGTCCAGGGGACAGATGTATGGAATCTGGAGGTCATGCCAGATGTCATCACCATAAGTAACGTGTGCGATGTGATTATGACACTCCATGTCCATACATCTGCTCCCTGGGCCAGGCTCTGACTGATGATGAACTTATAAGGCATGGTTCCTGGTCAGTCATTGTTATCTAATTTAGACAGCATTTGTACCTACACTGAGAGCAGTGATACACTGAGCAGTGTTGGTTAGTTTTCTCGTGCTCAAGGCAGATCCAAATGAATCTCTGTCAGAGAATGTTTGAATGACTGCCCTGACCCAGGTTGGAAACTGTCTGGTCAGATTCAGGAGCAGGCCAGTGCCTCACTCAGTGCCACCGGCAGCTGCGAGGTCCAGTAGCACTGTACCCAAATTCAGGCCTTTTGGAATCCACTTTTAATGTTGGTCATGATGTAAAGTCATGAGTTTACTGATCTGAACAATGATCAGGAGTTAGCCATGTTTGTGAATTGTGCAATAATAAGGTATGAGCTACAATTATTCAACTGAACAATAACTGCATCATCTCTGAAAACAATTAAGTTGATTCCACATTGATGGAATTAAAATATAAACACGAAAAACCTTTTATTATACAAAAGTAAGGAATCACATTTTGTTTTGTATCGAAAACGAACGGGTCTGGCTATTTTGGTGATCACAATTACACATTGAATCTCAGTATTCAAATACATACATTGTCGCTCTATCAGTTACAAAGTGGCTGACCTCTGATTGATTGCATATTCAGATTGAACAAATGATTGAAAAATCAAATAGACTTACAACTCTTACACATTTAAATATAATCAATCGATTTAATTTCTCACCTGAAATATGTGAGCTTCAGCTATTTGCCAACAATTCTATTAGTTTTAAAATAATGATGGAAAAGGATAGACTCGATGCAAATGTTAATGTTCTAAATTGGAGAAATGCCAATTTTGATGGGATTAGGCAATAACTTTCAAAAGCTGATGGCAGCAGATGTTCGCAGGGAAAGGGATGGCTGGAAAATGGAAAGCCTTCAGAAATGAGATAACGAGAATCCAGAGACAATATATTCCTGTTAGGATGAAAGGAAAGGCTGGTAGGTGTAGAGAGTACTGAATGGAGAAAGTGAGGACTGCAGATGCTGGCGATCAGAGCTGAAAATGTGTTGCTTGAAAAGCGCAGCAGGTCAGGCAGCATCCAGGGAACAGGAGAATCGATGTTTCGGGCACAAGCCCTTCTTCAGGAATAAGGAAAGTTTGTCCAGCAGGCTAAGATAAAAGGTAGGGAGGAGGGGCGTCGGAAATGTGATAGGTGGAAAGAGGTGAAGGTGAGGGTGATAGGTCAGACTGGGGTGGGGGCGGAGAGGTCAGGAAGAAGATTGCAGGTTAGGAAGGCGGTGCTGAATTCGATGGATTTGACTGAGACAAGGTGGGGGGAGGGGAAATGAGGAAACTGGTGAAATTCGAGTTCATCCCTTGTGGTTGGAGGGTTCCTAGGCGGAAGATGAGGCGCTCTTCCTCCAACCGTCGTGTTGTTGTGGTCTGGCGATGGAGGAGTCCAACGACCTGCATATCCTTGGTGGAGTGGGAGGGGGAGTTGAAGTGTTGAGCCACAGGGTGGTTGGGTTGGTTGGTCCGGGTGTCCCAGAGGTGTTCTCTGAAACCCTCTGCAAGTGGTGAACTCGGATTTCACCAGTTTCCTCATTTCCCCTCCCCCCCCCACCTTGTCTCAGTCAAATCCATCGAATTCAGCACTGCCTTCCTAACCTGCAATCTTCTTCCTGACCTATCCACCCCCACCCCAGTCTGACCTATCACCCTCACCTTGACCTCTTTCCACCTATCACATTTCCGACGCCCCTCCCCCAAGTCCCTCCTCCCTACCTTTTATCTTAGCCTGCTGGACAAATCTTCCTCATCCTGAAGAAGGGCTTGTGCCCGAAATGTCGATTCTCCTGTTCCCTGGATGCTGCCTGACCTGCTGCGCTTTTCAAGCAACACATTTTCAGCTCTAGAGATTACTGAATGACTAAAGAAATTGAGGGCCTGGTTAAGAAAAAAGAGGAAGCATTTGACATGTACAGGCAGGATAGGTCGAGTGAATTCTTACAAGAGTATAAAGGCAGGAGGAGTATACGAGAGAGGGAAGTCAGGAAATCAAAAAGGGGACATGAGATGGATTTGGAAAATAGATTTAGGGAGAATCCAAAATGACTTTACAAATACATTGAGGACAAAAGGGTAAATAGGGAGAGAATAGAGCTCTCAAAGTTCAGCAAGACAGCCTTTGTGTGGAGCTGCAGGAGTTAGGGGAGATACTAAATGCTATTTTGTATCGGTGTTTACTCAGGAGAAGGACATGGGCGAGGTAGATATACAGAGAAATAGATGGTGACATCTTAAAAAATGTTCATATTACAGAGGAGGAAGTGCTGATGTCTTGAAATGCATGAATAAATCCCGAGGACGCGATCGATCAGGTGTAGCCTAGAACTCTGTGGGAAGCTAGAGAACTGATTGCTGGGACTCTTGCAGAGATACTTGTACAATTGATAGCCACAAGTGAGGTGCCAGAAGACTGGAGGTTGGCGAACGTGGTGCCAGTGTTTAAGAAAAGTGGAACGGACAAGTCAGGGAACTATAGACCAATGAGACTGACGTCAGTGGAGGGCATGTTGTTGCAGGGAATCCTGAGGGACAGGATGAACATGTATTTGGAAAGGCAAAGACTGATTAGGGATAGTCAACATGGCTTTGTGTTTGGAAAATGATGTCTCACTAACTTGATTGAAGTTTTTGCAGAAGTAACGAAGAGGATTGATGAGAGCAGAGCGGTGGGCGTGATATATATGGACTTCAGTAAGGCATTCGATATGGTTCCCCATGGGAGACTGGTTAGCAAGGTTAGATTTCATTGGAGTACAGGGAGAACTAGCCAGTTGGATACAGAACTAGCTAAAAGTAGAAGACAGAGGCTGGTGGTGGAGTGTTGTTTTTCAGATTGGAGGCATGTGACCAGTGGAATGTCAAAGAATCAGTGTTGGGTCCACTACTTTTTGTCATTTATGTAAATGATTTGCATGTGAGTATAAGAGGTATAGTTAGCAAATTTGCTGATGACACAAAAATTGGAGGTGTAGTGGACAGCGAAGAAGGTTACCTCAGATTACAAGAGGATCTTGATCATATGGGCCAATGGGCTGAGGAGTGGCAGATGGAGTTTAATTTAGATAAATGTGAGATGCTGCATTTTGGGAAAGCAAATCTTAGCAGGGCTAATACTCTTAATGGTGAGGTCCAATGGAATTTTGCTGAACAAAGAGACCGTGGTGTGCAGGTTCATTGTTTCTTGAATGTAGAGGAACAGGTAGGTAGGTTAGTGAAGAAGGCATTTTGTATGTTTTCCTTAATTGGTCAGAGCATTGAGTACAGGAGTTGCGAGGTCATGTTGCAGCTGTACAGGACATTGGTTAGGCGACCATTGGAATATTGCGTGCAATTCTGTTCCCCTTCATATCGGTAGGATGTTGTGAATCTTGAAAGTGTTCTAAGAAGATTTACAAGGATGTTGCCAAGGTTGGGGGGTTTGAGCTATCGCTGGTGGTTGAATAGGCTATGGCTATTTTCCCTGGAACTTTGGAGACTGAGGCGTGACCTTAAAGAGTTTATAAAATCATGAGGGCCATGAATGGGGAGAGAGACAAGGTCATTTCCCTGGTGTGGGGGAGTCCAGAACTAGAGGGCATAGAGTTAGGTTGCAAAGGAAAAATATAAATGAGATGCAAGGTGCAACTTTTTCACACAGAGGGTGGTTTGTGTATGAAATGAGCTGCTAGAGGAAGTGGTGGAAGTTAGTACAATTGCAACATTTAGATGGTGTCTGGATAGGTATATGAATAGAAAGGATTGAGAGGGATATGGGCTGAGTGCTGGCAGGTGCGACTAGATTGGGTTGTGTTATCTGGTCGGCATGGACAGGTTGGACCGAAGGAACTGTTTCCATGCTGTACATCTCTTTGACTCTGTGACTGTAATTTAGAAATGACAATAATTTGATATGTACTGTCAAATAAATGGTTTATATCATTAAATTGTAGCATACAATAAGTTGAAAGCTTGCTATTTTTAGAATGATTGATCAAGAACAAAGAACATTCCAACACAGGAACAGACCCTTCGGCCCTCCTAGACTGTGCTGATCCAGATCCTCCTATTTTCTAAACGTGCCACCTATTTTCTAAGAGAATGTATCCCTCTGCTCCCTGCCCATTCATGTATCTGTCAGATACATCTTAGATAACGCTATTCTACCTGCCGCGATCTCCTCTGCTGGTAACACTTTCCAGGCTGTCACCACCATATGTGGAAAGAACTTCCCACATATATCTACCCTAAACCCTTCCCCTCTCACTTTGAACCCATGACTCCTAGTAATTGAGTTCCAAAATCTGGGGAAAAAGCTTCTTGCTATCCACCCTATCTATATCTCTCTTGATTTTGTAGACCTCAATCAGGTCCGCCTCACCCTTTGTCTTTATAATTAATATAATCCTAATCTACTCAATCTTTCTTCATAACCAGCACCCTCCATACCAGGCAACACCCTGGTGAACCTACTCTGCACTCTATTCAAAGCATCCACATCCTTTTGGTAACGTGCTGACCAGAAATATATGCAGTATTTCAAATGCGGTGAAACCAAAGTCCTATGCAACTGTAACATGACCTGCCACCGTTTGGACTCAACAGCTGATCCAATGAAGGAAAGCATGCCTTATTTTGCCTTGACCAGTTTACTGACCTGCGTTGCCACCTTCAGGAAACAACGGACACAGGTCTCACGAAATATCAATTTTCCCCAAGACTTTCCCGTTTCCTGTATTATTGCTCTTGAACTGGATCTTCCAAAATGCATCGCCTCACATTTGCACAGTCTGAACTCCATCTGCCATTTCTGTGCCCATCTCTCCAAACTATCTATATTCTGCTGCATTCTCTGACATTCCCCTTCACTATCTGCTACTCCACCAATCTTGGTGTCATCTGCAAACTTGCTAATCAGGCAACCGATACCTTCCTCCAAATCATTGACATATATCACAAACAACTGTGGTCCCAGCGCAGATCGCTGTTGCATACCACTGGTCATAGGTCTCCATTTTGAGAAATCCCCTTCCACTACTACTCTCTGTCTCCTGTTGGCCAGCCAGTTCTCTATCCATCTAGATAAAACATTCTGGACCCCATACGGCATCACCTTCTCCATCAGCCTACTCTGGAGAACCTAATAAAACACCTTACTCAAGTCCCTCAGTATCTTCTCCAGAAGCTTCCCTACCACTGATCTGAGGCTCGCCAGTCTATAAATACCTGGATAATTCCCGCTATCCTTCTTAAGCAAGGAGACAGCATTAGCAATGCTCCAGTCCTCCGAGACCTCACCCATGTACAAGGGTCCTGCAAAGATATTTGTTAAAGCCCCAGTTATTTCCTCGCTCACATCCCTCAGTAACCTGTGGTAGATCTCATCCAGACCTGGGAGTTTGTCTACATTTCTACCTTTTAGAATATCCAACACTTCCGCCCTCTTTATGTCGACTTGACCCAGAGTATGCAAAGATCTATCCCTAACCTCAACATCCATCATGTCCCTCTCCTTGGTGAATACAGATGCAAAGTATTCGCTAAGAATCTCACCCATTTTCTGACTCCATGCATAACTTTCTTCCTTTGTCTTGTGTGGGCCAAATAGTTCTCGAGTTACCCTCTTGTTGCTTATATATGAAACGTAGTCTTTGGGATTTTCCTCAACCCTGTTTGCTAAAGTTATCTCATGACTACTTTTAGCCCTCTTAATTCCTCAATATTAACTGTGAAATGTGGTTCGTGTAAAGAAAATAAACATCTGTTCGTGCGAGTGGGAACTCAGACCTTTTCAAACTGTTTTGTGCCAAAACATATTTGAAATCCATCTCGGTGCAAATAAAAAGCAAGAGAAGAAACATCTTGGGAAGAGGAATTTTCAGCCATTGTCCCCCCCAAAGTACTTCTGAGATAGAATATTGTGAGGGCTTGTAACAGGGGCACAATTTTAACTATGGGTGTTTTGAACATGCAAATTGACTCAATTAATCAACTTGACAGTGATATCCTCGAATAAAAATTCATGGAGTGTATGAGAGATTATTTCTGAGAGCAGGATGGCATGGAACCAACCAGAGAATGGGTTAATTTAGATTTGATATTATGTAACAAGAAAGGATTGGTGGATGAGCTTTGACTTGGAAGGAGTAAACACAACATGCTGGAGTTTCACATTTATATTGAAAGAGTGAAGACTGAGTCATACATGAGAGTTTTAGTGTTAGGCAATGGTAATTATACTAGCCTAAGGAAGGATTTGGCCTGGGTGGACTGGGGGGTGGGTGGAGGTGGGAGAAAAGAATAGTCAAAGGCAGGCAGATGAAGAAATTTGGCAAATAATTAGGGAGATACTGAAGGCCGAACAGGAGTTGCATAACAGGACAAAAAAAATCATCCGTATTTTGATAAGGAAGTCAAGGATAACATGAAGGCTAATCTAGTGCATGTCATACTGCACACGTTAGTCACGCTATGGAGGATTGGGCAAGTCAGTGGCCTCATGGTGTGATAACTGAATTCTTATGTGATAAGCCCAGATAATGTTCTGGTGACCTGGGTCCAAATCCTGCCACAGCAAGTAGGGGAGCTTGAATTCAAATCTGGAATTAAGAGACTGATAGTGGTTATGAATCGATTGCCAAGAAAAACCCACCTGGTTCACTAATGTCCTTTAGGTAAGGAAACTGCCATCTTTATTATAGATTCACCACTCTCAGGCTGAAGGCCTTTCTGACCGGACGGGCCACCTGAAAGAATAATCTTACAACGGGCAATAATAAATTTACCATGGAGTTACAAAAATGAACAATTATTAAAGCATGCTGTGAAATCGACCCCAGCTTTGTCTAAAGTCTCTGTGCTAATCCACATGGTGCAGAATACAGACAGGCTGCAGATACTCACAGACGGTTTGCAAACAAACCTGAAACTACAGATCCTGTAATACTCACCTGAAGTTGGACCTGAATGGGACAATGGAATGTTGCCCTTGAGCCAACCCATGGTTGAGTCTGATTAATCAGGGTAAATGAACCTGATCATTCCATTGACAGATCCTCCTTACCTTCCAAAAAGGGTGTGAAGACTTGGAAGGATAAGAATCACCACAAATCCCCACACAGTGCAGTAACTGGAGAATAACCAGGGAAAGAGAAGACACCTCCAAGATCATCAGAAGAACAAGAAGACATCAGCAAGTCGAGCCCGGTCAACTTCTAATGGGGTGGTTTGTGATCATCCAAAGTTAAGTTAAAGCATAAGATAATGTGTAACGTTTATCATTGCGTTATAATTCGTTTTATTGTTCTATATTAATTGTGATCAATAAACAACTATTGTTTGTAAGAGTTAACTCGGTTCTTTTGCTGAATATAAGATTTCAATCACACTGTGCACCAGATACAACACCTTCCTAATTGCTGACTCAACCTACAAGTTTATCTAGAGACAATCCTGAACTGGAACTCGCAACTCTCTTTGTACTTCAGCCTTCTGATTTTTCTCTCCACTAACAAAGTAGTCTATGCCTGTATTATTCCTACTAATGTGCATCATCTCGCACTTTCCCAAGTTGTACTCCATCTGCCACTACTTTGCCCACTCTCGTAATAGTTATTCATTTTCTCATCTATTATTTGTTCCACACGACTATCTCTCCAGCGTCATTTTCCAGTGCCCCAATATCCACTTCTGCTTCTCTTTTGCCTTTTATATGTCTAAAGAAACTCTTACAGTTGTCCTTTATATCACGAGATAGCTTAACCTTATATTTAATCTTCTCCGTCCTTATTTCTTATTTTGTTGCCATCTGTTCATCTTTGAAGCTTCCAAATCTTCTGGTTTCGCACTGCTATTTGCTATGTTATCTACTTTCTATTTTCCTTTTACCCTAGCCATGCCTGTCCCAGTCATCAATTGTTGCCTCCATCTCGCTGTGCAATGCATCTTTTACCTCGGGATAAATCTCTGCTGTGACTCCAAACTTGCTCTGAGAAACTCCCGCCATTATTGTTCCACTGTCTTTCCTGCTCGGCTCCTCTCCCAGTCAATTCTATCCAGCTCCTCCCTTGTGTCTTTGAAGGTGTCTTTAGTTAGCTGTAATATTAACTACGATTCTACGTTCTCCCTCTAAAATTGAAGAGTAGGTTCAATCATAGTAAGATCACTGCCTCCGAAGGTTCCTTCACCTTAAGCTTCCTTATCAAGTCTGCCTCACTGCACAGCTCTAAATCCAGTATTGCCTGTTCCTTTGTTGCCTGCACCATAAGCTGCTCCAAAAAGCCATCTTGTAGACATTCCACAAATTCCTTTCCTTGCAAACCACTACCACTGATTTTCCCAGTCCACCTGCATATTGAAATCCCCCCAGTCACTGTAACTTTGCCTTTTCTACATATCGTTTCTATCTCCTCGTCTATCATGCGCCCCAGCTTCTGACGATGATTTGTCGACCTGTACATAACTCCAACTACGGGTTTTCACTTTTATGGTTCCTCAATTCTACCCAGACACATTCCACACCATCTGACTCTATTTTAAGTAATGGAACTGAGTGATGCGACTGCAAAACACTTTAGCATTGTCTCAACTTTATAGTTTAGACATGAAGTAACAATATTTCATTGTCAATTACTTTGCAATATGGCCACAGTGTATTTCTTTGGCCAAATATTCTGTCTTTATTACGGAAGAATACAAACTTCAGCGTGGGTTTCCTCCTGGTGCTCCGCTTTCCTCCCACAGTCCAAAAATGTGCAGGTTAGGTGAATTGGCCATGTTAAATTGCCCGTAGTGTTAGGTGAAGGGGTAAATGTAGGGGAATGGGTCTGGGTGAGTTGCGCTTCGGCGGTTCGGTGTGGACGTTTTGGGCCGAAGGGCCTGTCTTCACTGATCTGATCTAAAAAAAAACTTGAAACTGTTCGAGAAGGAAGATATGAAGAGGACATGAGTCTATAAGGAGATTAAGGTGGGTCAAGTGAACAGGCAAGTATTGGTGTATGGAACATAGTAGGACAAATGTGTCTGTGCTAAAAGATATTGGCGGGATGAATGTAATGTCTTATTTCAGTGGAGAGAAAGGCTTTAGGCACAGAGGAACCAGGCACTTGGGTTACAAAATAAAAAATGTACGTGTACATCAAGGTTTTCGGGAGGTAAGACAAATGTTGAAACTTTCTGAAACAGAATACATTTAAAAGTTGGGACGATTTTGTACAGATTTACAATGTAGTGGTGCAACCACATCGAGAGAGTGATGGCCACAATGATATGAAATGCAATCCAGAGAAGATTCACTCAGCTGACTCCTGGGAGGAGCGTTCATTTCAGGAGGAAATCTTGAAATGACTGGCTCTGGACCTGCTGGGGTTTAGGCGAACAACATGTGGTCTTGCTTAACCTCAAAATATTCCAAGTAGTCTTTCAAGTTGAATTCTAAAACAATATTTCAGCTTGTGTGAGAGATTTCCATGGTGGATGGAGAGTAAAACAGAAAAATGTCTCTGTTAAGAAGATGGTGATTTGGTGTCATCGTCTCAGAGTGTTGTGTCTTTGTACAATTCTCTTCCCAGATAGCGATGGAGGATAAGGCATTGAATATTCCTCAGGCAGAGACAGGCAGATTCTTGACTAAGAATGATGCACGAACATTGTAAGGGCAAATGAGGAATGTGAGATTGAGGTCACAATCAGATCATCCACGACCTTATCACATGATGGAGTTGTTTTGATTCCTGACTCCTGATGCTAGGTTTTACATTTCTGTTGTCTTTAGATACTGAAAATAAAATAACACAGTTCTCACAATTTCAAACACAGCGACAAATCTTCAGATCAACAAAATGCCCTTGTTGTTTAATAATTATGAGAAAATCGGATTGTCATTTTAGTTCATTTGGGATGTTAATGGAGCCAGACCAGCATTAATTGCACTTGGGAAGTTCCAGTCCAGTTGATGTTGGTCCATCCAAGTGGCTGTTGGGAGGGAGTGCCAGCAGTGCATCTCATGTGCCGGTTTAACTGGGAGTAAATATTACTGGTGAGGAACAACTCGCAGGATAACAGACTCTTTGTCAATACGAATATGTGGGAAGGAATTTATTTGTCTTCAGAGAAATAACAACCTTACATGAGAAGTCTATGTAATAATGAAGCGAAGTCTGTTTCTATGTTATTGGTGAACTTAAAATAATGGTGTCAAACAGCTGGAATAATGTTGATGCTGTGTTGGACGATTCTTACACTGAGCATGTGAATTATCCGGGATGATTTCAGAGATGGCTGGGCTATCCTAGGTTGAGTAAGTGTTGATACTCCATGGGATGATGCTTGTTTGTAATCTCACCACTTACTGAGCACAGTTCATTGGAACAAACCAAGTCCAATTGGTTGCTGCTTCAGAATATATCAGACATTTCATGGCTGCCACCACATGGAATCATGTAATAAAGACAAGGCCCGTCGAGTCTGCACCACCCAGTGCTGATACAAGTGTTTTATAATGTTTGTGAGGTTACCTTCCTGAACCACCCTCCCAGGCAATGCATTTTTGACACATATCATGCTCTGGATTCGAAACAGATTTCACAAATCCTCTGTTAGTATATTCTCTTTGACTTCAAACGTATTTCCCATTGTTTTTGACCCTTTGACTAAAGGGAATAGTTGTTGTCTGTTCACTCATCCCATACGTCACATGTTATAATACACCTCTGTCAGGTTCACCCCTCACCTTTCTCTGCTCCAAAAGCAAATCTAACCTATCTTCATGGTTTGTGTTCTCCCTTGTCTTGTTACATCTTCCAAAGTGCAGCATCTCACATATTTCAGTGTTACCTTTTATCAGTTATTGATCTGACCATCCGAAAATCTGTTTGTACCCTCCTGTAACCAACACGTTCCTGCTCACTGTGACCCACCTGGATAATCATTGTGTCATCTACAACATTGTTTATCATCCTCTAACATCCCCCCCCCCCCAACTACATATACCACATTCTTATCATCACAATTTATGAATTTCAGAAACAAACCTTGATTTTCTTCTTGTTCTAACGATGTGGTTGCAGAATTGGGAATTCCAGTCTCTTGTTTTTCCTATTTTGGTGAATTTACACCGTGAATCAGTTGAGGTATTTTGTGAGGGAGCCACAAACAGTATTTTAGACATGGAGCTGAATTCTGCTTTGATACTCCACCCGTCTGCATGTATTATTCATAATGCTTGGGCATAATTAAGCTTCGACTAGCGTTTGGCACCTTGCCCTGCAGCATTTCCATTTTACGTGGGCCTGCAGCTTATTCTTTACAACATTCGCTGCAATAGTCAGAGCTGAAAGAACTTTTTCATCTGCATGATGGACACAGGGTCATTCATTATTTTTGTTTCAAAGAGCTAGCGCAATGATGATAAAGATTGAATTAAATTCTGGATTATAAGCACACTATAGAAGATCAATTCACATTCTCATGTTTACACTGAATTGGAAGCAAATTAAAAGAACAAATATCCACCGTTCAGAATATTGTTTGAAAAGTGATGCCATGTTGAAATAATGCATTAAGGAAGACCATGCATCAATTTTCTTTTGAATATTGCAAGGACATTGTTCAAACAAACAGTGTTCTTGAATTTCGTTCCTTATTCTCCCAACTGATCTGCCCGTGTAGTTTGAGGTGAGATCAGAGTGACTTCCCTTTCAATCGAAGCAGGACTTGACTGAAGGTGGAATCAAGGACCCTGAACAAAACTGTGATTAATGGGAATTAGAGAACATTCTGCACTGGGAATGGGAACAAGAGAAAAATCAGTCTCTGAAAGGTATCTTCCAAGTTGCATGTCATCCTGACTGGGGACTAATTTGCTGGTCCTTCACAAGTATTTGTTAAAAATCTTGGAATGCCCCTACAAACAGCTCTGTCTGGATCTGCATCACTTTGGATTGAAGAGGTAAAACAGGGCAACTCTGTGTCACTTATTCCAGAGCCATTGAGGATGACAAATAAACTCTACCCTTGCTAGTGCCTTCCAAAACCCTGGATGAATATGTCTTGTTAAAATACAAAGATATTTTACGTTTTCATAGATATATGGAAACTCTCGGAAAGGTAAGATCTTGCTGGATGAGTACGATGCCAGTGACATCAGGAGCATGATAAGACATTGTTAACAATTGGGATCAGTACTTCAATCAGTTACTTTCAGAGGATTGATCATGTGATGTCATGACCACCAAGTTCAACATTTTCATAATGCATTATGACAATGGCAATAAACTATCGGTACTTGGGGAGCGGTCAGGCACATAGTTTTTCATTTTTCATTCAAAACCATAACCAAGTTCTTGAGCGTCAACAGAAATGGCAGCTTCGCTGTTCCCTTTCAGATCAGACAAATATCCACTGTCCAGAAGAGTAATTAAGTTGAAAGCGCAGGAAAACATCTGCAGGTTCTGAACAGAGAGAAACACAATTAACTTTTTGATTCCAATGTGAGTTTTTCAGAAGAGGATCGTATCAGACTCAATATGCTGCCTCTGTTTCTACCTCCAGATCCTGACTCATCTGTGGCGTTTTGTCACTGTTTACTGTTTAGAACATAGAACATAGAACAGTACAGCACAGAACAGGCCCTTCAGCCCACGATGTTGGACCGACCATTGATCCTCATGTGAGGTAAACCTAATGTACGAACTCTCAAATTTCTGTGACCATATGCATGTCCAGCAGTCTATTAAATATCCCCAATGACCTCGCTTCCACAACTGCTGCTGGCAATGCATTCCATGCTCTCACAACTCTCTGCGTAAAGAACCCACATCTGACATCTGCTCTATACTTTCCGCCAAACAGCTTAAAACTGTGGCCCCTCGTGTTAACAATTGCTGCCCTGAGAAACGGTTTCTGACTATCGACTCTATCTATGCCTCTCATTATCTTGTACACTTCAATTAGGTCCCCTCTCTTCCTTCTTTTCTCCAATGAAAAAAGTCCGAGCTCAGTCAACCTCTCTTTGTAAGATAAGCCCTCCAGTCCAGGCAGCATCTTGGTAAACCTCCTCTGAACCCTCTCCAAAGCATCCACATCTTCCCTATAGTAGGGCGACCAGAACTGGACACAGTATTCCAAGTGCGGTCTAACCAAAGTTTTATAGAGCTGCAACAAGATCCCACGGCTCTTAAACTCAATCCCCCTGTTAATGAAAGCCAAAACACCATATGATTTCTTAACAACCCTGTCCACCTGGGTGGAAATTTTAAGGGATCTATGTACCTGCACACCAAGATCCCGCTGTTCCTCCATCCTGCCAAGAATCCTGCCTTTAATCCTGTACTCAACGTTCAAGTTCGATCTTGAAATGCATCACCTCGCATTTATCCAGTTTGAATTCCACCTACCACCTCTCAGCCCATCTCTGCATCCTGGCAATGTCATGCTGCAGCCTACAACAGTCCTGTATACTGTCAATGATACATCCAACCTTTGTGTCCTCTGCAAACTTGCTGACCCATCCTTCAATCTCCTCATCCAAGTCATTTATAAAAATTACAAAGAGTAGAGGCCCAAGAACAGAGCCCTGTGGAACACCACTCACCACTCACTTCCAGGCAGAATATTTTCCTTTCACTACCACTCGCTGTCTTCTGTCGACCAGCCAATTCTGTATCCAGACAGCTAAATTTTCCTGTATCCAATTCCTCCTGACCTTCTGAACGAGCCTACCATGGGGAACCTTATCAAATGCCTAACTGAAGTCCAGATACACAACATGAGCTCGACCCTCATCAACTTGTCTAGTAACATCCTCAAAGAACTCAATAAGATTTGTGAGGCATGACCTGCCCCTCACAAAGCCGTGCTGAACTGCCTTTAATCAAGCCATGCTCTTCTAGATGGTCATAAATCCTATCCCTCAGAATCCTTTCTAACACCTTGCAGATGACAGACGTGAGACTGACTGGTCTGTAATTGCCGGGGATTTCCCTATTTCCTTTCTTGAAGAGAGGAATTACATTTGTCTCCCTCCAGTCCTCAGGTACGAATCCAGTGGAGAGCGAGGATGCAAAGATCTTCGCAAGTGGTGAAGCAATCACATTTCTCGCTTCCCATAGCAGCCGAGGACAAGTCTGGTCTGGCCCTGGCGACTTGTTAATATTAATGTTTGTCAAAATTTTCAACACATCCGCGTTCTCAATCGATCTGTTGCTGCATGATTACCTGCTCCTCAATGGTTTCATTCACTACAAGGTCCTTTTCTTTCGTAAAGACAGAAGCAAAAAAACTCATTTAGGGCTTCCCCTACCTCCTCAGACTCTATACACAAGTTCCCTACTCTTTCTTTGATCATTCTCTTATTCCTCAGATATGTGCAAAATGCCGTTAGATTCTCCCTAATCCTTCCTGCCAAGCCTTTTTCCTGCCCCCTCCTGGCTCTCCTCAAGCCATTTTTGAGCTCCTTCTTCGCCTGCCTATAATCATCTAGAGCTGAGCAAGACCCTTGCTTCCTCCACCTTATGTAAGCTGCCTTCTTTCTTTTGACGAGAAGCTCCTCCGCTCTCGTCATCCAAGGTTCCTTTATCTTACCCCTTCTTGCCTGTCTCAAAGGAACACATTTGTGCATTACTCGCAACAACTGTTCCTTAAACCGTCTCGACATGTCTATAGTGCCCTTTCGATGGAACAATTGCTCCCAGTCCATGCTTCACAACGCAGTCTGATAGTATCATAGTTTTCTTTTCCCCAACTAAATATCCTCCCATTGTGCCTGCTTCTCTCCTTCTCCATGGCTATATAGAATATGAGGCAGTTGTGCTCACTCTCACCAAATTGCTCTCCCACCGCAAGATCTGACACCTGCCTCAGCTCATTGCCGAGCACTAAATCCAAAATGTCCTTTCCCTTCGTTGGCCTGTCAACATACTGTCTCACAGTACCAGGGACCCGGTTTGTGGGGAGGGGGAGGAGGGCTGGTGTCTCAGTGGTGAGCATGGCTGTCTCACAGCACCAGGGACCCGGTTTGTGGGGAGAGGGAGGAGGGCTGGTGTCTCAGTGGTGAGCACGGCTGTCTCACAGTACCAGGGACACTGTTTGGGGGGGAGTGGGAGGGGGGCATGGTGTCTCAGTGGTTAGCACGGCTGTCTCACAGTACCAGGGACCCGGTTTGGGGGGGCGGGGGAGGGGGCATGGTGTCTCAGTGGTTAGCATGGCTGTCTCACAGGACCAGGGACCCGGTTTGTGGGGAGGGGGAGGGGGCTGGTGTCTCACTGCCTTTGACATCTTCCAAAACCTTTCTCCAAACACCTTAAAATTATGCTCCCCTCGTGACAACCATTTCTACCCTGGGAAGAAGTCTTTGGCTATTTACTCTGTCTGTCACTCTAACCATCCTGTTCAGTTACCTCTTATCCTTCTTTACTCCAATGAGAAAAGCCATAGCTCCCTCAACCTTTCTTCATAAGACAAGCCCTCTAGTCCAGGCAGCATCCTGGTAAATCTCCTCTACACCCGCTCTACAGCTTCCACATCTTTTCTATAATGAGGCGATCAGAACGTCACAAATGTGGTCTCACCAGGGTTTTATAGACCTCTAGCATAATCTCCCGGCTCTTAAACTGAGTCCCGCTGCTAATGAAAGCCAGCACAATATACGCCTTCTTCACAACCCTATCAACTTAGGTGGCAACTAAGACACCGACAGACATGGACCCCAAGATTCGTTTGTTCCTCCACACTGCTACAAATCCTGCACTTGACCCAGTAATCTGCATTCAAATTCGACTTCCAAAATGAATCCCTTCACAACATAGGAAATTGGAACAGAATTAGGCCATTTAACCCCTTGGATCTGCTGAGCCGTTTGATCACGGTTAAAATGTTTCTCAGCCACATTCACCTGCCTTCATCTACTGACCATTGATTCCCTTATTCATGAAAAACGTACTTATCTCTATCTTAAAAAAAACCACTGTTTCTGTGTGCGGGCGTGTGCATGTGTTTGTGTGTAAGTGTCCATATCTGTATGTATATGTGTTGTGTGTTTAATGTGTCTATGTATGTTTGTGTGCATCTCTGTGAAATGATGGCTCTGTGGGTTTGGGGGTAATACCATTGAAATTGAGATAAACCCCTACTCCCCTTCTCCACCTCTACGTCTGTCTCTATTAAGGTTATATTCATACAATGCCATGCTCTGCTGGTCTCCCCATGCCACTGCACAAGTGTTAGTTTTTTCCTCTCTATCAGAGGACATCAAATACTGCTTATCTCTCACATTGCACGGCTGTTTGGTTTTACAAATATCGCTGGAGGCACAGAACAGTTTTGTCTGATACCGAGATATATTACCACCACCACTGGGTCGGTTTCAGGACTTTTCAATCCTTTCTCACTTACACCTTGTAGGGGTGAATTATAAAATATTTCAATTTAAAGAACATGTAATACATTCATCGCATCACCTTACAAATGGTTTGGTCAGAATTGCTTGGTTGCAGTTGCAGTGAAAATACTCTTTAAGGTGTACACTTTGTGTAACGAATAATCTTCAAAGACAAATCGCTTCCACATTGCAGAGCCAGCACAAATATTACTCCTCAGAAGCATTCGCCACTCTGAGTGTCCTCAGTACAATTATGATCCTCCCTATACCCAATTGTGTGTGTGTGTGTGCACATGTGCAGATAGTGCTGTCAGTTTGGATGGTGCTATGATCTACCGCCCTGTCCCCACCACCTAGACTGAATCCCTTCGGATTTTCTACCTCCACTGCCATCAATGCAGTAGAGTGTGAAGGCGATAAGAGGGGGACATTGCATCACTTTAAACACCACAGAGGCTGGCAGATCCACACACGGCACACGGATACCCACATAGACACGCAGATACACAAAGATATGAATATAGATACACATGTACACATAGTGACTGGTGCAGAAACACAGATACTAAAGCAGACACACAGAGACAAATCCCAATACACTGATGCACGTGCACACATAGATATACAGGCATCAGCACTGACACACTGACGTTTATACAGACATAGAGAATCTGCCAGTATTTATTTTTAGCGTGGTGACTTCCTCAATATTTCATTCACTCGTGTGATATGTGTCAATATTTCTGTTGATCTGTAAGGATATCTCTGCACTCTCACTATAGCTTGCACATCTTTCCTATAACAAGGTGACCAGACTGAAACCAATGTTCCAAGTTTGCTGTTACGACACAGCAATGAACCCGTTTGTTAATTAAAACAAACACCCAGAAAAGCTCACCTTGCCTTCTAATCTATTAAAGCACGAGTGATAGAGAACTCGAAAATTCCACTATTTAAAGAAAAATAATATCAATTTATTTCTAAACTCTAAAAGTGAACATTGAACAATAACTATTCACAGCTCTAAGCTCCCTTTTTCTGAACTGTTTGTTATCTGCCTCCACCTCTATAACAATATACTGTTCCTTTTAAAAAATAACTAAATTAAAATTACGTCATTTAATTTCGAAACCAGACAGCGGCTGTCATCTCCAGTGTCCTCCTCCTTTCAACTATGGATCTCACTGGGTCGTCTTTTGTCTTTTACTGCAAGGGTGTTGCATGCAAAAAAAACACAATTTTAATAGAGAATGTTTTGCATGGCAGTCTCTGTCGATGGCAGTTTACTCTCTGTCTAAGTTTCATAACGCCTACCTCTTTATCCCCTCAACATCAAATCATCTCTGGTTAAATGTTGGAACAACAATAAATTCAAAATCTGTTGGATTTATTATCCTGAGGCATAATTTAAACAGATTCGTTAAATATGAAAAGTTGTCCAGAGAACAACCGAAACTCAAGGAGTCTGTTTAACAGCCAAATGTTATATATTTTCAATTTTCCAAGTACATTCTGAGACTGCTACCTAGTCATATGACAGTTGCTTACAAGCTCTCAATGCAGAACAGTACTCAACTTCACAGAGCTGCAGCATAACATCACAGCTACGAAACTCAGTTCCCCGGCTTGTGAAAGCCAACACACCTTGCGCCTTCTCAACAACTACATCAATTTGCGTGGCAACTTTGTGGGTCTGTGGACATGGAACCCAAGATCCATCTATTCCTCTACACTGCCAAGTATCCTGCCTTTAACCCTGTCCTCTGCATGCAAAGTTTTCCTTCCAAAGTGAATGACTTCACACTTTTTCAGGTTTAACTCGATCTGCCACTCATCAGCTCAGTTCTCTCAATGTCTTGTTGCAACGGGCAACAACGTTCCACACTATCCACAGTTCCACCAACCTCCGTTCGCAAGCTTACTAACCCACCCTCCCAATTCCCCATTCAACTCTCTTATAAAAGTCACAAAGAGCAGAGTTCCCAGAACCAATCCCTGCATAACACATTGGTCACGGAGCTCTAGGCTGAGTACTTTCTATCTACCACTACACTCTGTCTTTTATGGACCAGCCAATTCTGTATCCAGACAGCCAGATTTCCCTGTATCCCATGCCTCCTTACTTTCTGAATGAACCTACAATTGATAACTTTATCAAATGACTTGCTAAAATCCACATACACCACATACACTGTTCTACCTTCATCAATATGTTTTCTTTCACATCCTCAAAAAGTTCAATAAGACTTATGAAGCATGACCTGCTCCTTACAAAGGCATGCTGACTGCCTCTAATCAAATTATGGTTTTCCAAGTAATTATAACTCGTGTCTCTCAAATGCTCCCCAATACTTTGTCCATCACTGGCGTAAGAATGATTAGCCTCTAATTCACAGGACAGGGTTAAAGGCAGGATACTTGGCAGTGTAGAGGAATAGATGGATCTTGGGTTCCATGTCCACAGATCCACAAAGTTGCCACGCAAATTGATATAGTTGTTGAGAAGGCGCAAGGTGTGTTGGCTTTCACAAGCCGGGGAACTGAGTTTCGTAGCTGTGATGTTACATGAACAAGGGATTAACTTTTGCCAACCTCCTATGATCTGGCACGAATCCAGTGGACAGTGATGATACAAAGATCATCGCAAAACACACAGCAATCTCTTCTCTCGCTTCCTATAGTATCCTAGGTTTATTTCCCAGCTGGCCAAGAAGATTTGTCTATCCTTGTGATTCTCAAAATTTTCAGCACATCCTCCTGTTCTAGCATATCTGCCTGTTTCACACTGTACCCAAAAACATGAAGGTACCTCTCAGTACTGAATACTGAAGCAAGGCATTCATTAGGGAGCTCCCAGAGGTCCTTAATGAATTTTGTCAGAGCGGTGAGGAGAGAAGGAGAGGTAAGCGAGGGCTGCCGGGAAGGGTGAGTTTCCTGGCATTAAAGGGACTTACCTCGGGAGTTGGGCCTCCATTTGCCGAGAGTTACGAGGGAAGAGCGAAGGACTTCTGGGAAGTCATATATTTGTGTGGTTGTGTTGCCCGATTGTGTGCCAGATTGGGGGTTAAGGTAAGGTAACGAGTTTTTTTTATTCCTTATTTTTTTCAACAGTCTCTTTGGGAATTTAGAATAGTGGGAATGTAAGTTAGGGCGGTTGAATGTTTCTCTTGCAGAATGTGGGAGATAAGGGTCACCACCATTGTCCCTGCTGACTACATCTGCGGGAAGTTCGCCCAACTCCAGCTGCTCGAAAACTGCGTTAGGGAACTGGAGCTTGAGTTGGATGAACTTCGGATCATTCGGGAGGCAAAGCGGGTTATTAAGAGGAGTTACAGGGAAGTAGTCACTCCTAAGGTATAAGAAAAATGCATATGGTTTATAGTCGGAGACGGAAAGGGAACCGGCAGGCAGTGCAGGGATCCCCTGTGGCCATTCCTCTCAACAATAAGTATACCATTTTGGATACTGGTGGGGCGGGACTTACCATGGGAGAGCAGTGGGGTAGAGGGCTCTGGCACAGAGTCTGTCCCCGATGCTCAGAAGGGAAAGGGGAAGAGGAGCAGAGCAGTAGTCACTGGGGACTCCATAGTTAGGGGGACAGATAGGAGGTTCTGTGGGGAGGAGAGACACTCATGGTTGGTCTGTTGCCTCCCAGGTACCGGGGTTCGTGATGTCTCTGATCGTGTTTTTGGGATCCTTAAGGGGGAGGGGGAGCAGCCCCAAGTCATGGTCCACATCGGCACCAACGACATAGGTAGGAAGAGAGATGGGGATTTTAGGCAGAAATTCAGGGAGCTAGGATGGAAGCTTAGAGCTAGGACAAACAGAGTTGTTGGCTGTGGTTTGTTGCCCGTGCCACGTGCTAGTGAGGCAAGGGTTAGGGAGAGAGAGAAGTTGAACACGTGGCTACAGGATGGTGCACGAGGGAGGGTTTTGGATTCTTGGATAATTGGGGCTCTTTCTGGGTTAGGTGGGACCTCTACAAGCAGGATGGGCTTCATCTGAACTGGAGGGGTACCAATATCCTGGGGTGGGAATTCGCTAAGGCTATTGGGGTGGGCTTAAACTAATCCAGTAGGGAAATGGGAACCAAAATTGTAGTTCGAGTATAGAAAAGGTTGAGAGTAGGGAGTTCCAAAATCAAGTTTCAGGACGCAAGATGGCACCGGCAAGCAAGAGGTTGGTGTGAAGTGTGTCCAATTAAACGCCAGGAGCACCCGGAATAAGGTGGGTGAACTTGCAGCATGGATTTGTACATGGGACTTCAATGTTGTGGCCATTTTGGAGACATGGTTAGAGCATGGACAGGAATAGTTGTTGCAGGTTCCAGGATTTAGATGTTTCAGGAAGAACAGAGAATATGGTAAAAGAGGGGGAAGTGTGGCATTGTTGGTCAAGGGCAGTATTACAGTTGCAGAAAGGATGTTTGGGGACTCGTCAACTGAGGTTGTGTGGGCTGAAGTTAGAAACAGGAAAGGAGAGGTCACCCCATTGGGAGTGTTCTATAGGCCTCCGAATAGTTCCAGAGATGTAGAGGAAAGGATAGCAAAGATGATTCTCGATAGGAGTGACAGAGACAGGTTAGTTGTCATGGGGGACTTCAACTTTCGAAATATTCAACGGGAACACTATAGTACGAGTACTATAGATGGGTCAGTTTTTGTCCAGAGTGTGCAGGAGGGCTTCCTGACACATTATGTAGACAGGCCAACAAGGGGCGAAGCCACATTAGATTTGATACAGGGTAATGAGCCCGGTCAGGTGTTAGACTTGGAAAAAGGTGAGCACTTTTTTGATAGCGATCACAATTCTGTTATGTTTACTTTAGTGATAGAAAGGCGTAGGTGTATACCACTGGGCGAGAGTTACAGCTGGGGGAAATGCAATAACGATGCCATTAGGCAAGATTTAGGAAGCATATGATGGGGAAGGAAACTGCAGGGGATGGGCACTTTAGAAATGTGGAGCCTATTAAAAAAAAATGCTATTGCGTGTCCTAGATAAGTATGTACCTGTCAGGCAGGGAGGAAGCTGTAGAGCGCGGGAGCCGTAGTTTACGAAAGAAGTGGAATCTCTGGTCAAGAGGAAGAAGGCGGCTTATGTTAGGATGAGATGTGAAGGCTCAGTTGGGGCACTTCAGGGTTACAAGGTAGCCAGGAAAGACATAAAGAGAGAGCTCTGAAGAGCCAGGAGGAGACATGAGAAGTTGTTGGCGGGTAGGATCAGGGTAAACCCCTAAGGCTTTCTATAGGAATTTAAGGAATAAAAGAATAACGAGAGTAAGTTCAGGGCCAATCAAGCATAGTAGTGGGAAGTTGTGTGTGGAGTCAGAGGAGATAGGGGAAGACTTAAATGATTATTTTCGACAGTATTCACTCTTGAAAACGACAATGCTTTCGAGGAGATTACTGAGATAAAGGCTACTAGACTAGGTGGGATTGAGGTTTCACAAGGAAGAGGTATTAGAAACCCTGGAGCATGCGAAAATAGATATGTCCCTTGGGCCAGAATGGATTTATCCTAGGATCCTCTGGGATGCCAGGGAGGAGTTTTCCAAGCCTTTGGCATTGATCTTTAAATCGTTATTGTCTACAGGAATACTTCCAGAAGACTGCAGGATAGCAATGTGGTTCCCCTGTTCAAGAAGGGGAGTAGAGGGAACCCTGGTAATTATAGACCAGTGAGCCTTACTCCAGTTGTTGGTAAAGTGTTGGAAAACATTATAAGAGAGAGGATTTATAATCATCTAGAAAATAATAATTCTTTTAGGGATAGTCAGCATGGTTTTGTGAAGGCAGCATCCAAAGATCAGGAGAATCTACGTTTCGGCCATGAAGAAGGGCTGATGCCCGAAACGTCGATTCTCCTGATCTTTGGATGCTGCCTGACCTGCTGCGCTTTTCCAGCAACACATTTTTCAGCTATGGACAGGTGAAGTCAATGGATAAAAGTTTAGCAAATGGGATTTAAGGTAATATATAGTCTGTCTTTTTTTAGGAAGAATGGTAGGTAGTATGTTACTGAAATGGAGAAAGATTACAGGACTTAGTGATGCAGTGTGTACTGGAGGGTTCATTCTGACCCGATCAGACACGGGAAGTGTTGCTCCATCTCCCTGATGTTCCCAGGGACCCCATTGCTCTCAACCACCATATATATCCTCCGACTCCAAATGGTGACGTTGACGTCGACATACTGGGAGATGATGGAGCTGTCACCCACTCCTGCCTGGAAAGTTCCAGATCATAGAAGCTGAATGAAACAGTGACCCTAACAACCACTGGCAGCACCGTCCTCCCCCTGGTGTGAAGATGCAAGTCGTGTTTAAGGAAATGATATCGCTCTGTGACCAGCTCCTTGTTCAATTAGGGTCCCCTCACACTCTGCTCCTGAGTTAAATGTAACTTGGGAAGCTGTTCCTGGAAAACCCAGAGTGGATACAGCAGATCCCTTTCCCCACACACAATCACTCCGTGGTTTCAGATCTTCCACACTGTGCAGCCTCTGCTCCATTTGGTGTTCATCTTACAGATACAGATGCAGTAACTACAGTCCCTATGCTCCATCCCGAGTTGGGTCACCAAATCCTCAGGTCTCCCTGAATGTCTGAGGCAGCTCACAGCACAACCTCCACCAAACCATCCAGAGCACTCCACTAACTTTTCACTAACAGAAGTCAGTCAGAAGCCCCTCAGCGACAAGTTAGATGGGCGGCACGGTGGCACAGTGGTTAGCACTGCTGCCTCACAGCACCACAGACGGGGGTTCAATTCCCGCCTCAGGCGACTGACTGTGTGGAGTTTGCTCATACTTTTCGATGTTCAGTTTCTTCTGTCAAATGTTGCCCCAACCTATCCATATATATTTTCTAATTTCTTCTATCTTCATTGCAGTTTCTCACCTGAGTTAGAGTCAACTATTAATTTGGTTATAACATGTTCTATCCTCTCAAGTATGTAAGACTATAGATTGTAAATAGTTGGGGACTGGAGACCAAGACATATGGTTCCCTAACAGTTGAATTTTGCCAAACAGAAAATGACTGATATTTTTTCCATCTCACTGCATTTCGTTGCCTCACCAAGCCTGTACCAAGTTGATAAATTATATTAAATCGTAAACGATCTTATTCTGCAGATTAATCATTTGTGCAGAGCTATTCAATGCCTTTTGGAAGTCCAAATATTTCATCTCTCGGATCCCCATGATCGAAATCATGTTGATTCTGATGGATTGTATTTTTTCCATCTCACTGCATTTCGTTGCCTCACCAAGCCTGTACCAAGTTGATAAATTATATTTAATCGTAAACGATCTTATTCTGCAGATTAATCATTTGTGCAGAGCTATTCAATGCCTTCTGGAAGTCCAAATATTTCATCTCTCGGATCCCCATGATCGAAATCATGTTGATTCTGATGGATTGTGATTTGACTTTTCAAATTTCTTGTCATTAATTCCTGAATAATCGACTTTAACAATATTTCTTAAATTTGAACAGTTTTCTCACTACTATATATTCCATCGTGAAGGTGATAATTCTAATCTCTTTGTTCACTCCAATCCTGGATAATTGGAACATGGCGTGGAATGACCTGCTCTGATTTCTCTGTAAGAGGTCTGAGTTGCTGAATGGCATCATTCTCTTCCTTGTGCACAAAATCGATGGGCTGATGTCTTTCTGGTGTTCCACATCACCATCTCGATGGTCTGCCTGTCCTCCTTCTGTTGATGCGTAAGAGTCATGAGGGCTTATGCAATCTTCCTGTTGCTGTATAACAGTTTGAGGGGCTGACAAAACCTTCTCATAGTCCTCCATGACAGGCTGGAGATACTGAACGGTCTCTCCTGAATCGCTGATATAGGACTGAGGGAATGATTGGCCTTCTTCTGTTCCCACATACGAGACATGTGAGGTAAGCTTCTTCCTCCTTTCCCATAAGAAATCTAATCGTTTGCATCCTTCTCCAATTCCCGTGCAACAGGCTCGAAGGGACTGAATATCCTCCTGGTATCCCAGTGCACCAATCTCCAGTCTCTATGTGACGTCTTCCAGTTTCTATGTTACATACTTCAGGAGGCTGAATAGACTGATCCTATTGCTGCATAACAGGGTACTGTGCTGCATGGCCTACACTGGGCCCAATGTTATCGACTCGAGGAGCTGACTGGCCTCCTCCCGTAACTGTATATCAGGCTCCAGGGACTGAATAGTCTCTTCCTGTTCTGGTGTAACAGGGTCAATGTCCTTCGAGACTACCTCCGAATAAATGACAGAAGGTGCTGAACGAGAGAGTGCCCATACTCTGAAGCACTCTCATCTCCATATCTGACTTACAGAGATGAACCATTAATATAGTCTTTTTTCTGGATAAAGTCCTGAAGCTGAAAGTAACAAAAGAGGTCCCTCCCAGATACCTCATATTCCTGGCTCAGTTCCTTAAAATTCATCATGACCTCCCTGTCAAAAACTTCTCCCAAACAAGAAACTCATCTGGACTCCCAGAGCCTAAAGCAAGAATCCATCAATCCCGGCTGGAATCCTACCAATCCTACAATGAGAGTGAAAGCCGAAGTTTTTGTTTTGTTAAGTGCCCTCAACTTGTCCCATCATACTCCATGCTTTCACTGTGTTAAGGACAATCGGTTTCTGCAATTCTCTATAACAGTCCTCATTTTGTCCATGAACAACAGATTAATGAGGGACAATTTTGCTGGAAGGCCTCGATTTCCAGCCAAATTGACCATGGGTCCTGGCAAGCCCAATCAGCCTCATCGGATAGCAAGGAACTTAGCGGTATTTCTAAAAGTATGGAAAACCAGCACGCCCCCATTCACTGTGGAAACTGCAATTTGTCCAGCTTAATAGGAGGCCATCTGTGACGCAAGGTGTTAGAATTAGAGGTAGGTGAGCACTTTGGGGATAGTGACCATAATTCGGTGATTTTTACTCTCGTGATGGAGAGGGATAAGTGTGTACTACAGGGCAAGAGTTATAGCTGGGGTCAGGGAAATTATGATGCGGTGAGGCATGACTTAGGATGTGTGGCTTGGAAAAGTAGACTCCAAGGCAAGAGTGTAAATAATATGTGGAGCTTGTTCAAGGAGCAACTATTGAGTGTCCTTGATAATTATGTACCAGTCAGGCAGGGAGGAAAGGGTCGTGCGAGGGAGCCGTGGTTTAATAAGGAATTGGAATCCCTTGTTAAATGGAAGAGGGCGGCCTATCTCAAGATGAGACGTGAAGGTTCAATTGGGGCGATTGAGAGTTATAGGGTAGCCAGGAAGGACCTGAAGAGAGAGCTAAGTGCAGCAAGGAGGGGACATGAAAGGTCCTTAGTCGGTAGGATTAGGGAAAACCCTAAGGCTTTCTATAGGTATGTTAGGAATAAAAGAATGACTAGGGTAGGAATAGGTCCAGTCAAGGATAGTAGTGGGAAGTTGCTTGTGGAGGCGGAAGAGATTGGGGAGACACTGAATGAATACTTTTCTTCAGTATTTACTCAGGAACAGGGCATTGTCGTCGATGTGAATACTGAGTCACAAATAAGTAGAATGGATGGCTTTGAGGTATGTAGAGAAGAGGTGTTGGAAATCCTGGAAAAGGTGAAAATAGATAACTCCCCTGGGCCTGATGGCATTTATCCTAGGATTCTCTGGGAAGCAAGGGAGGAGATTGCAGAGCCATTGGCCTTGATTTTTATGTCCTCTTTGTCTACAGGAGTAGTGCCAGAAGACTGGAGGATAGCAAATGTGGTTCCCTTGTTCAAGAAGGGGAGTAGGGATAACCCTAGTAACTATAGGCCGGTGAGTCTCACTTCTGTTGTGGGCAAAGTCTTAGAGAGAATTGTAAGGGATAGGATTTATGCACATCTGGATAGGAATAATGTGATCAAGGATAGTCAGCATGGTTTTGTGAAGGGCAGGTCGTGCCTCACAAACCTTATTGAATTCTTTGAAAAGGTGACGAAGGAGGTTGATGAGTGGAAAGCGGTAGATGTGGTATATATGGATTTTAGTAAGGCGTTTGATAAGGTTCCCCATGGTAGGCTACTGCAGAAAATACGGAGATATGGCATTGAGGGTGAGTTGGAGGTTTGGATTCGGAATTGGCTGGATGGAAGAAGACAGAGGGTAGTAGTTGATGGCAAAGTTTCTTCATGGAGTGCCGTCACTAGCGGTGTTCCGCAAGGATCTGTTTTGGGACCATTGCTGTTTGTCATTTTTATAAATGACCTGGAAGAGGGGTTAGAAGGTTGGGTGAGCAAGTTTGCGGATGATACGAAAGTCGGAGGAGTTGTTGACAGTGAGGAAGTATGTGGCAGGTTGCAGCAGGATATAGAGAAGCTGCAGAGCTGGGCAGAAAGGTGGCAAATGGAATTCAATGTAGCTAAGTGTGAGGTGATTCACTTTGGGAAGAATAACAAAAAGATGGGGTACTGGGCTAATGGTCGGATACTTGGTAGTGTGGATGAGCAGAGGGATCTTGGTTTCCATGTACACAGATCTCTGAAAGTTGCCACCCAGGTAAATAGTGCGGTGAGGAAGGCATATGGTGTACTGGCTTTTATTGGTAGAGGAATTGAGTTCCGGAGTCCTGAGGTCATGATGCAGTTGTATAAGACTCTGGTGCGGCCGCATCTGGAATATTGTGTGCAGTTTTGGTCGCCATACTATAGGAAGGATGTGGAGGCCCTGGAATGGGTGCAGAGGAGGTTTACCAGGATGTTGCCTGGTATGGAAGGAAGATCGTATGAGGAAAGACGGAGACACTTGGGGCTGTTTTCATTCGTGAAAAGAAGGTTTAGGGGTGACTTGATTGAGGTGTACAAGATGATTAGGGGGTTAGATAGGGTTGACAGTGTGAACCTTTTCCCGCGTATGGAGTCGGGTATTACAAGGGGGCATAGCTTTAAATTAAGGGGGGGGTAGATATAGGACTGAAGTTACGGGTAGGTTCTTCACCCAGTGAGTCGTAAGTTCATGGAATGCCCTGCCAGTAGCAGTGGTGGACTCTCCCTCTTTATGGGCATTTAAGCGGGCATTGGATAGGTATATGGAGGATAGTGGGTTAGTATAGGTTAGGTGGGCTTGGATCGGCGCAACATCGAGGGCCAAAGGGCCTGTACTGCGCTGTATTCTTCTATGAAAGATCAAAGTCAACTGTTAAGCCTCCGTACTGCCTGTCTGGGCAGCGTCAAAGGGAGCATTGTCATGTGGTATCATAAACAAGGAAGGACATTAATTTTAACCAGAGCTAACCCAAACTGGATATTGAAAGATTCTGTCTTATCTTCTCTAGCAACTGCACGAAGTTAGCTTTATTTAATTAATCGAAGGCCTGGATGTTAAAAATACCTAAACCCCATTATGACCATCTGGAAGGGAATCAGATTCCACCCCAAGGTCGGGTACCCTAATAGGACCCCCAACAGGGATGGCCTCTGATTTCATAAAATTGATTTTATACCCTGAGAAAGATCCAAATGAATTAATCATTCGTAGTAAACAGGACACAGATATCATTGGGTTAGTTAGAAAGAGAGGAATGCCATCTGCTTAAAGGGTGATCTTATGCCTTCCTGGTCCTACCTCCTTGCCAGTGATATTGGCGTCCCTCCAGATGCCAACGGCTCAATCATTAATGTAAATGATAACAATGAAATAGGGTGACTTTGTTGGCTGCCACTGTCAATACTAAAATTGTCAGATCTTATACCATTAGTGAAATTCGCTGTTGTTGGGTCACTATATAACACTGCCACCCACCTGGCGAAGACCCCTCCAAGACCAAACCATTCAAGGACATAAAAGGTGCACATCTAATCCATCCAATCAAGTGATTTCTCTGCATCCAGGGAGACTACCGAGCCTGGAATCGAACCTTGCTGGCAGACTGGAACCATATTTAGCACTCTTCCAATATTATCAGAGGACCTACGGCCCCTAATAAAAGTTGTCCTCTTTCACAATGGACCTTCAAAGCCAGCGTTTTCGACAAAATTTTAAAGTCCACGTTTAATAATGAAATAGGCACATACAAAGTGCAATCCTCTGGGACGTTCCCTCTCTTGAGAATAAGATGAATATTTCCTTCTCTCAGAGGGGATGGGAGGCAGTCCTGACTGTACGAATAATTGTACATATCCAACACTGGCCCAGCCAGCATGTCTATGAACTCCTTCTAAATCTCACTCTGAAAGTCCATCTGGGCTGGGGGCTTTACCACTCTGGAGCTGCCTCAGTGTCTCCTGTATCTCTCTGATTATCGGAGCGGCAGTCTAAAGAGACGCCTGCTCTGCTCTTACACCTGAGAGGTCCAAATTCTTAATAAAGGACTCCATCGTCGCCAATCAGTCCTCCCAGCCCACTGACTGGAACATCCCAGAGTAGAACTTCCTGAACGCTGCATTAAACTTTTTGGGATCGCGGGTGATAATAGCAGCAATCTTCTTTCTGGCCAAGTACGCCTAATATCTACCTGGTTATCACCATGCTGGAATACCTTCTGTTTCGCAAAAGAAATCTCTTTCTTTGCTCTCTGGGTGAGTGCAGCATTCAGAGCAGTCCGGAGGGCTGTAATCTGCTGCAATTAAGTTATCGATGGTCTGACAAAATATGGTGTCTCAGCTCTCTTCAGCTGAGACTCAAGCATACGCCGCTGTTCTCCCTTCTGCCGCTTCTGAGTCACCGAGTAAGAAATAATCAAATCCCTTGTATAGGCTTGGCAGTCTCCCATAGCATCGTCGGATTACTGGTCGTGCACAAGTTCTTGTTCCAAAAAAAATAAATTCCCCTGAAAATTACTCAATGAATTTGCTATCCTTCAGGAGGAAAGGATCCACGTGCCAGTGCCGTGAGCCTGGCCCATCGCCACCATCCTTGTCCTCCATGTACACTGCCACATGATCAGAAATGGTTCCCAATTCTAAAGGACAGCATCGAATTTAAAAAGACCAATGGGGCAAACAACATGCCAATCCTTGTATAGCATTTATATGGGTTAGATAAAAAGGTGAAGTCCCTTCCTTCAGGTGAAGACATCTCACACATCCACCAACCCAGCTACCTGTTCAGGTCCACCAGCTGCCTGAGTGGCGGGGAAATACCTCTGATACCCCTCGACATCCTATCCACCTCGGGACCATATGTCAGTTAAAGTCTCCCTTAATTGTACGACGTGCCCCAAGGCTCAAGAAGCTTCCAGCACCTGTTTTTCTCTGTCGTACTGGAATTGCACAAGGACCGGGCAGGGATGCTGGTCCGATCCCTGCCTGCACACTGCGACCCGATGGGCCCACTCGACCCGCACCCAGTCTGCCCTGACTTACAGTTTCAAAAATTGTGCGAGCCATTGTTCCAAGAAGCTGACGAGCTGGCTTTCTTGTTCCCTTTCTGGCAGCCGGACCAAGCTGATGTTCTTCTGACGGCTCCAATTTTCGAGGTCCTCGACGTGCTCTACTAAGGTCTGTACCTACCATTCTAAGGCTTGGACCCGACCCGCTGAGGATACTGCCATGGTTTCCAAAGCCGTAAACCACTCTTCCACCTCCACGACATGTGGCCCGAATCACTGGATCTCCTGGTCATGCTTCTGCAGCTTGGATGAGATCAGTTCCAGCATGGTTCAGGTCTCCTCCATTGCTGAATAACCAGGGAAAAATTAGGATCCATTTCGAAACCAAGGAGGTAATCAGAATGTGAAACTGGGGAACATTGATAGACTGTAACACGAAAGCTTCACATCTGTTTTAGTTGGGATAAGGAAGATGCAGGTACAGAATTAAAGAAGATGGACTGGGAAGCTCTCGAACAAATTGATAGAAGATGCAAGTTGGGATTGAAGATTTTGGATAATGTAAAGTCCAGATGAGTTGTATCGCACGATGCTATTGGAGACAAGAGAGGAAATGTCCTGACCGAAATGTTTTAGTCGAATCTGACCACACAAGGGAGGTGCTAGAGGACTGGAGAACAGCTATGTGGCCCCAAGTTACTGGAAAGTTGGTAGAGATAGACCAGTGTCTCGTGGTGTACCACAGCGAGCAGTGCAGTGTATCAAATTATTTGTGGTATTCATAAATGATGTAAATGTGAATGTGGAGGGGGTGGTGGTGGGGTGGTGGGGGCTGAGCTTAATAAGTAATTTTGTGTTTGACACAAAGATTGGCCTGGTGGTTGACAGTGAGGAGGAAGGTCTTACGGGAAGATACAGGTGGAATGGTCAGATGGTCAGATCAATGGCAGATGGAATGGAACCCTGATAAATATGAGGTGATTCACTTTGGAAGAGGGAACCAGACAGGGGAAAATTCAATTAAAAGCAGAACACTAGGGAGGTCAGAGGGTGTTTCTCCACACATCCCTGAATGTGACTGGACAGTGTAATAGCCAGTTAAGAAATCACACGGGAGGCGGCATAATATGAGTTAAACATGCCATTGGTTTGGCCATAGATAGAATACTGTGTGCAGTTCTGGCAGCCACATTACAGCAAGTGTTTTGGTTTCTCAGTAACATCAGAAACTATTAGGGACTCCACAGAGTTGGAGACTTCAGTGGAAGTCTCCTGGCTGCAACTCTCTCTAAATTTTCACTTGATTTGTTTTCCCTCCTCGATTGGAGAACTGCATCTGAGAATCTGTCTGATCTTTCCTTTTTGCCAAGTACATGTATCACAACACTTACTTATTAATAGATTCTAGGCCAACGCCTTCAAATATTTTTGAGGAGCACCTAATGTGCCTGTGTGTCCGTGCAGGTCTGTTGTCTCTGTGTGTGTCCCAGTGTCCTGCCCTGTACTCCATGTTGGAGAGTGGGGTTTTAGCAGTTTTGAGGCACATCTTTGTAAATTGCTCTGTGCCGATCCATTGAACGCCTGTGTTAATCATTCCCTGCTGCTCATGTGCTCAGTAACATGAGGAATCCCCACAACTGTTAATGATTCAGACCAGGCTTCTCACTTGCATTTCACTGACATTTGACTTAACTCTAGTTTTTGTACGTTCGTGGAAGTGCTGGGGATGCTTTCCTGGAGGCTATGTTTTAAACTGCTGTGGAAATTCAGGAAGACCAGAGGCTTTGGTGACCCAACGCTGGATGAAATATGGTGACTGTAGTGACAGTATCTGGATCTGCAACATGACCAACAAATTGAGCAGAGGCTGCGGAGAGGCGAATCTCTGTAAAATGGGATGACGCCATTGCAATCAGATCAGTTATGGTTTTGAAGAATGTTGGAGCAGGATTGAATGGCACGCTCATGCAATTCAGATATTTCTGTTAGTAACAAGCCGATTTCCCTTTTCTCCCAGTGTCCCAGACTGGTGGGTAGTGAGTCACCTCCTCCTGTTCCTGGGGAACAGAAATCTGGGGCCTCACTTGCCTCCAGATTTCCCTGTATCCCAGTTTCGAGCAGTTGAGTGACTGCCTCCTGTTCCTGTTTCCACGTATCGAGCAGTTGAGTGACTACCTCCTGTTCCTGTGTCCAATCTCGAACAATTGAAAGACTGTCTCCTGTCTCTGTGTCCAAGAATCGAGCTGTTGAGTGACTACCTCCTCTTTCTCCCTGTTCCTGAACAGCAGTTTGAATGCTCTGAATGATGTCACAAGGTTAAGAAAGGAGTTGATAACAGGAAATTTCAAACTTGGAGCAGCATTACACAAAGGTATCTGGAAACTTCTCCACCAAACATTTTATGCAGCCTGTCTGTTATTTTATTCCTGCCTCCTTTTATAAACAGGGTGAAACATATACAACAGTGCAGTGTTCCGACAATACTCCCACACACAGAGAAGACAGATTTAAAAGATTAAAAGATTTATAGTCTATCCCTCAGCAACCCTCATCCATTCCATCCAAACGGAAGCTGCATAAATCTTTAAACCGTATATTGTAATGAATTAGTACAGTAAATGTCACACTTTAACATTACAGTCACTGACTACAGCCCTGCACCTTTCACCAAGATCTTCACCAGAAAGCGCGCGAGCTAATTGACCACATGATGCGGAATTCCAGTTCTCTCCAGGATATTCCCCTCCCGGTTTGAAATTAATTTCCTTTTAAATGTTGACTACAAATCACACATTCAGGCTCAGTGTCAGGCTTGCAGAGCCGATTACATTCCTGCTTTAGCTGAACACACTGAGGGTGAATTTGGCAGACAGAGGGATCCTGAGGCTGGGATTTGCTGTTCAGCTGGTGTCAGAGACCGACTCCCATAACAGTGAACGGGAGCTCGCTTTGTAAAGAAAGGGGCACAATTCACTAATTGTGTTGCAGCGAAATCCAACACACCTTATTGGATAATTGCCTGTATATTAAATATAAGATCAAAATTGATGGACCAAAGCGAATACAGTAGTTCCGATTTTATATGTTCCGATGTTTAAACACACTAAAGGATATGAACACTGTGTGGGGAAAATTGAATTGAGGAGATTTTCACCATGAACTAGAATGGAGGATGCTCAGTGTGTTGAATGACCTACTCATTTTCCGATGTTTCGGTGTAGTCTGTGGGAAAGCTCTGTAAATCCTGCCACCTGCTCTCAGATGTTAGGAAGGAGACCTCTGCAGGGTCAACACGGTAGTATTTCCCGTTCCAATACTGAGGCTGGTGCCGGGTGATCTGTACGGTTTTATCCTTTAAGACCCCGGAACAGTTTGATACAATAGAGTGTCTTGCTTGTCCGTTTCCGAGACCATTGAAGAATGTTTCACATCTCTGTGTGTCTGAAGTCACGTTTAGGCCAGACCAGGAAAGTACGGGAGATTCACTTCCTGAAAGTACATTGAGGAAGGAAATTGCTGTTAACCATCGACATTGGCTTCAAGGTTACTGTTAATGACTCCAGGTTTTACATCTCGATATTTTATTAATTATAACGTCCACCAGCTGCCACAGCATTAGCCGGGACTGGATTAGTAATCCAGTGACTTTTCCACAACAACACCATCTCCACATGGGGACCTATTTGAAACCACACGAAGCTGGTTAATTCTGTGTTGCTTGACAGCTCTGTCAAAAAGAACTCCCACCAATGTGACTACCGCGACGGGACTCAGGGCGTCATAAATGGTTAGACTGTAGTTATTCCCTTGTTATGGGATTGGACATAGCTGAGTAAATTTCCACATTGCCAGGGAGATGTCAGAGTTGGAGCTGGAATGAAACAGCTTCCCCGGGGACACGGCTTGTTGTACAGCACAAGTGTTCAGTCGAATTGCAGGAATGGTGTCAGGGCCCATTGCCTTTGCCGTATCTACTGTGTTCAGGTGTTTCTTCATGTCACATACAGCAAATCAGATCGATTAAAGACTGGCATCTGTGATTCTGCGGGCAGCATGGCTAGGGTGAGGTGGATCATCAACTCAACACTTCTGGCTGAGGACGGTGCAGATAACACAACCATGTCTTTTACACTGCTGTACAGGGCTGTCCCGCGATATAGGATGGCGATATTTATGGAGTCCTCTCCTCCAGTGAGTTGTTTAATAGTCCATCGACATTTATGTCTGGATGTGGCAGCACTGCAGAACCTCGATCTGATCTGTTCGTCTTGGGATCATTTTGCCCTCTGTATCAGAAGTTAGTCCTGCTATTTCGAATATAACCAGGCAAGTGCGGTTGCTTTAATGGATTGTCATCAGGTTTCGGTACACATGGTTCCGAACCCTATCATGTTCACCCGCACTCGTCACTGAACCATAGATCAGCTTGATGTTAATCGTAGGCTGAGGGATTATTCTGGGGAAAATGTTACGGATTGTAGTTGAATACAATTCTGCTGCTGCTGTGATTCTACCACACCACATGAATGCCAACTTTGAGCTCCAATATGTTCAATTCAATTCTACTGCCTATCCCCGAGTTCACACCAAGACCCATTCATCCATCAGCCATGTACTCAGTGTCTTAAACTGATGTGGTAACACTTCCATTTTCCTATTCTCATTCTGCTCTCCCTGGTGTCACGCCTCCAATTTGTTACTTTACTGAAACCTCTTCACATACGCATCTGAATCTTTTCCATTCTCCCAATGCCATCTTCTGTGTTTCATATGTTCCCCTCTGTTTCTCTCCCTGATCATGATTAAGAGCTCTGCAGTGTCAGAGATGCCAGCCTTATGTAGTTTCAGATCAAGGAATTTGGGCACCTTGCATTATCGGTCACTCCCCAGTGCACGGTGTTCCATGTTAGGCAAGGCGTTTGAGCAGCTTTAACACACGTCTGTGGAACTTGTTCAAAAACAGAAATTGCTGACGAAACTCAGCAGGTCTGGCAGCATCTCGTACAGTGAATGCAGAGTTAATCTTTCAGGGCCAGCGAACCTTCTACAAAGCTCCCATTTCTTTCCAGCAGTTTTTGCATTTTCATTTCCAATATCCATAGTTATTTGATTAATTGGAAACTTGTTCTGAGCCTCTTCTTTCTAGAGAAACTCAACAGGTCTGGTATCATCTGCAGAGACAGAGAAACAAAGTTAGCGTTTCAAGTCCAGTATGACATTTCTTCAGAACTGAAGAGGATTGGAAAATGAGCTTTATAATTCCTTGACAGATATGGGGAGTGGGTTGACGGGTAAAAGAGGGTGCGGCAAAAGATAAACATGCTTTTAGTAGTGAGGAACGGGAAGATCATGTGAAGTAGCCTAATAATTAAAAGGTGAATGGGGAAAAGGCGTTCTCTCTACTGAGTGAATGATAAAGAAGATACAACCACATAAGGTCATAGGAAGGCCAGGAGGGAGAATGTACGGAAACTGCAGAACAGTTATAATGTGATCAGACTGTGAAGTTGTGAAATTGTACATTAACTCCTACAGGATGTAACGTAAAAAAGTGTAAAGTGAGGTGTTACTCGAGCTTGGATTGTGCTTCCTTGGAACGTTGCAGCAGCACAGAGCCGAAAGGTTAGCATGACAGCAAGGTAGGTTATTGAAATGGGAAGCAATGAGAAGGTCAAGGTTATTTCCACAGACAGAGTGGGAGTGTTCCTCAAAGCAATCTCTGTTTGGTCTCGCCAATATAGAGAGACTGCATTGTGAGCAGCAATGATAGGAGACCAGACTGAAAGTTTACAAGTGAAATGCTGCTTCACCTGGAAGGTATGTTAGGGGCCTTGGGCAGTGAGGAGGGAAGAGGTGAATGAGCAAGTGTTGCAGCTTCTGCAATTGCATGGGAAGGTGCCATGGGGGAGTGCGGAAGTGTTCTGGGTGATGGAGGGGACAGAGAGGGAACGGTTCCTGCGAAATACTGACAGTGGGCGGGAGGGAAAGATGTGTTTGATGGCACTAACCAGTTGGAGTTGATGGAAATGGCGTAAGATGATTATGGGAATGTTGGTTCTAGTGCAGGAAGAAGTGTGGACAAGGAGGAATCTTTCATTGTTCTGGGATAGAGGGGACGGATTGAGGGCAACACCGTGGGGGATGGGACAGTGACAGCTGAAGTCCCTGACCACCAGAGTTAGGGGATTTCTGGTTTGAAGGAAAATGAGGTCACGTTAGACGCAGCTCACAGGAATGTGGCATCATCAAACAGAAATAACAGAGATGGAGAAACCTGGAGAATGAGGTCAGCTTCCGCTGATCATGTGTTCAGCCACATGAAGAAGTTCCCCCTGAATGATTGAAAAGAACCAGACATCTAATTTGAGGATTTCTGCCTCACATCTGGTCTGAAGCGGAATGTGAAAATAGACCCAGAGGATGATCAGTGAGTATACGTGAGCAGGCATTCAAACAGATATCCCAAACCAGACGGTAATTATTGTTTCTGTTCAAAAAGAAGTACTCGATAAGCAGGTGAATCACCTATGGTTGACAGAAGCTCTCAAGGATTCTATTGATGAGCATTAGTGGAGGGGCAGATTTATAATGTTTATTTCAGGGACCATAAGCTGATGTTATGCATGAATTTCTGTTGTGCTTCCTGATTTACCCCGCACAAAACACTGCCATTGCTGCTCCATCCTCTTCCCTGCTCGTCTCCCCTTCCTGATTCCAGGTTCTTTCTCTCAAATTACAGAGTACATTCTCTCACATTATGGTCCCTACCCACTTCACCTGAAACTCTTTAATCAAGTCCACCTACTCTGCTGTAGCATCAAGCTGCGTTTTGTGCTGCCACTTTGCTCTAGTCTCAGAATGGCTTGGACTCTCCATTCATGCTGTTATACACCTCCCACTCACATCTCATTCTGGAAAGTTTCCTTCTTGGCGTAAACCTTATTGCAAACACCCTTCCCCCTTTGCACTGAATTCACACTGTGATCCAAATTTCAAAACGTATACTCAGCCTTCATCTCACTCTGTTAAAGGTCGACGCTAACCGTGTGGTACGAGAATTCCCCTTCTTATATGATTCAGGCCAGAGATGCGCTTTCTCTGTAGAGATCATCACACGATTTGGACAAAGCAATTCAGGTGTTTGACCTCTTATTGGTACTCGTAACAGTTTCCTGCTGCCTTAGTATTGTAACATGAAGAAAAACAAATCACAGTAGGAAGTTTGGGCTGAATGTTATTTACCTGTCATTTGAATACTGTTTCAAATTTGCAGTGCTTATCTTTAAATGTTTGTTCGTGAAGTTAGTGTCAGATAGCGTGTAGGAGGTTGAGGGATAATATTGTAGAAGTTTATAAAATCATGAGAGGTTTGAATTGAGTAACCAGCCAAGGTCTTTTCCACGGGATGGGGGAGTTCAACCATATAAGACATAGGTTTAAGGTGAAAGATGGAAGATTTGAAATGGACGAAGGGTCAATGTTTTCAAACAGAGGGTGATGTGTGTACATGGAATGAGCTGTCAGAGGAAGAGTGGGAGATGCAAGTACAGCTACAACATTTAAAACTCATTAGGACAAACATATGAATGGGAAAAGCTTAGAGGCATATGAACAAAGTGCAATCAGTTTGGATTAGTTTAGTTTGGAAAACCTGGTCACCATGGACAAGCTGGACCAAAGGGTCTGTTTGTGTACGATATAACTGTATGAGTCTATAAACTGAAGAAAAGGGGAGAAGAGCCATGATGTAGTAAATTGGCAAGAAATACAAAAACAAGCAGCATGCGCTTTTCAGCGCATATAAAAAAAAAGTTCAAGATGAGTGTGTGACCTTAGGTGAAATTAAGGGAGGAAAGTATATTGAGGATAATTAGAGGGTGTGACTGAAGAATTGGTTACAGGGAGCAGACAGATAATTTACACCCATGTTTTACATCTTTCCTCACAGGCGAAGGCACAGTAAGTATTTCAATGATGTAAACAAAATGGCAATAGGAGGGAAGTTCTTGAAACGTCTCTAACAAATGGAACAAGGATTTTTCTAACAGATAAGACTAAGAGTAGACAGGCCAGCAGTAATTCATAGCTGGTTTTAAAAGAAATGGTCACAGTATTGGGATCATGGCGCCCTCTTTATCAGTTGTTAGTTCTGCTGTTTATTAATGTAAGGTAGCTTGAATGGGTTGTCATCAGGTTTAGGCACACGTGGTTCTGACCTTGGCATATTCATCCACACTCATCACTGAACCGGAGATCGGCTTTATGGTAATGGTAGACTGAGAGATTATATTGTGGTTGAATACAATTCTCCTGCTGCTGCTGCTACGACAGCTGCTATGATTTGCCGAATCACATGAATGACCAGTTTGAGCTGCAATATCTGCAATACAATTCTGCTGCCTGTCCTCAATTCGCACGGGAACCCGGTCACCCTTCTCCCCTGTACGCAGTTCCCTATTCCATTTTCTGATGTGGGAACGCTTCCATTTTAAAAATTCAAATCCTGTTAGGGTATCTTCATGATGCCATGCCTCCAATTTGTTGCATTCCTCAAAAGCATTTAGCGTTTTCACCTGAATCTCTTCCCCTCCGGTAATGCCATCTTCTGTTTAAAGCGTTAGTGTTTCCCTCTGTTTCTCTCCATGACCATGATTAAGAGCTCTGTAGTGTCGGTGATGACAGCCTTATGTAGTTTCAGAGCAAATGAATTTGTATACCTTGCGTTATTATTCACTTCCCGCTGTATGACGCTCAATGTTGGACAGGCGTGTGAGCAGTTTTGACTCACATGTTTGAAATTTGTTCAAAAACAGAAATTGCTGAAGACACTGACAAGTCTGACAGCATCTGTGGAGTGAAAGCAGAGTTAATCTTTCGGGTTCTATGACTGTTTGTCAAAGCACCCAGTAATTCCAATAATTTTTGTTTTTGTTTCAGATTTCCTGTATCCAATCATCTTTGCTATATTGAAAATGTATTCTGTAACTTTTCATTTTTGAAGGACCTCAGGGGTCTGGTAACACCTACAGAGACAGAGAAACAATGTTAATGTTTCAAGTCCAGTGTAAATCTTCTTCAGAAATGTAAAGGATCAGAAAGTGAGCGTTTTAGTATCTTGGCAGAGGTGGGAAAGAGTGTTTGGAGGCCCAGTGTGAGAGACAAATGGGCTTGAAATTGTGGTGAAAGAGACACAGATATATAATAGGTGTAAATTAATGTGTAAATATTATAAATTGTTTTTCTCTGTTGAATGCAACATAAACAAGACACGAACTTAGGGAGCCCAGGAGGGAGAGTGTGTGGAAAATGGAGAACAGCATAATGGGTTCAGGCTGTGAATTTATGGAATTGAATATTAACTCCTACAGAGTGTAAAGTGAGCTGTTACTCGAGCATGGGTTGCGCTTCATTGGAACATTGCAGCAACCTGCATTTTCTTAGAATCCCGACAGTGTGGAAACAGGCCCTTCAGCCCAACGGGTTTATACTGACCCTCCGAAGAGTATGCAAACCAATCCCATTCTCTACTCTAATACTATACACAGACCCTTGATTATTGCACCTAACATCAACATTGGCAATTCAGCATGACCAGTTCACGTAACCTGCACAACCTTGAACTGTGACAGGAAACTCGAACCCCCAGAGGAAATCGAACCCAGTTCCCTGATGCTGTGAGGCAGCAGTGCAAACCACTGAGCCACCGTGCCATCCAGGACCGAACAATTATAAGGCCACAACTCTATATGAGCAGAAATGAAGCCATTCGGACCATCAAGTCTGCTCCGCCATTCGATCACCACTGACAGATTTTCAGCCCCATTTTCCTGCTTCCTCTCAATAATCTTTGATCCCCTTGTCAATCTAAACTTATCTGAGTCTGTTTTAAATATACTAAATAGAGCATAGAACAGTACAGCACAGAACAGGCCCTTTGGGCCACGATGTTGTCCCGAGATTTAATCCTAATGTAAAATGTAGTAATTTAACCTACGCACCCTTCAATTCACTGCTATCCATGTGCATGATCAACAGTCGCTTAAATGTCCCCAATGACTTTGCTTTCACCATCAGAGCTGGCAATGCATTCCATGCATTCACAAATCTCTGCATAAAGAACCTACCTCTGACGTCTCCCTTTTACCTTCCTCCTAATATCTTCAAACTATGACTTCTCGTACTAGTCACTTCTGCCCTGGGGAAAAGTCTGTGGGTATTGACACTATCTATTCCTCTCATTATTTTGTACACCTCGATCAGCTCTCCTCTCTCCTCCTTGTCTCCAGAGAGAAATATCCAAGCTCGTTCTACCTTTCTTCATAAAGCAAGCCCTCCAATCCAGGCAGCATCCTGGTAAACCTTCTTTGCAATCTCTCCAAAGCCTCTGAGCTTTCCAATAGTAGGGTGTCCACAACTGGACACAATATTCCAAGTGTGGTCTCACCAGGACTTATAGAGCTGCAGAAAAACCTCACGGCTCTTAAACTAGTTCCCCCTATTAATGAAAGCCAAAACACCATATGCTTTCTTGACACCCTATCCACTTGGGTGGCAACTTTGAGGGATCTATGCACTTGCGCACCCAGATCCCTCTGTTCCTCCACACTGCCAAGAATCCTGTCTTTAATGCTCTATTCAGGTTTCGAATTTGACCTTCCAAAATGCATTACTTTGCATTTATCCAAGTTGAACTCCATCTGTCAATTCTCAGCCCAGCTCTGCATCCTGTCTATGTCGCGCTGCAGCCTACAATAGCCCTCTATACTATCGACGTCACCTCCAACCTTTGTGTCATCAGCAAAGTTACTAACACACACCATAACCTCCTCATCCAAGTCATTTATAAAAACTACAAAGAGCAGAGGCCCAAGAACACAGCCCTGTGAGATCCCTCTCAACACTGTCCTCCAAACAGAATACTTTCCATCTACAACCACTGTCTGCCTTCTGCCAACCAGCCAATTCTGAATCCAGATAACCAAATCTCCCTGTATCCCATACTTCCTGACTTTATGAATGACCCTTCCATGGGGAACCCTATCAAATACCTTGCTGAAGTCCACATGCACCACATCCACTGTTCGACCATCGTCGACCTGTCTTTACACCTCCTCAAAGAAATCAATAAGATTTGTGAGGCATTGCCTGCCCTTCATGAAACCATGCTGACTGCCTTTAATCACACTATGCTTTGCCAAATAGTCATAAATCCTATCCCTCGGAATCTTTAACAAACTTTGCTGACCGCATACGTAAGACTGACTGGTCTCTAATTGCTAGGGATTTCCCTATTACCCTTCTTGAAATAAGGAACAACATTTGCCTCCTTCCAATCCTTTGGTACGACTCGTGTGAAGAGTGAGAAGGCAAATATCGTCACCAGCGGCTTAGCAACCTCCTTTCTTGCTTCCTGGAGCAGTCTCGGATAAATCTGGTCTGGCCCTGGGGATGTATCTTAATGTTTTCCAAAATTGCAAGCACATCAACTTCATCAATCTTGATCTGGTCAAGACTGATCTGGCCCAGCTCCTCTAAGTTTCGTTTACAACAACTTCATTTTCCTTGGTGAAAATCGAAACAAAAAACTCATTTAGGGCTTCCCCTATCTGCTCAAACTCCACACATAAGTTCCCTAAGATAATCCTGGTCGACCCTACCTTCTCCCTGATTATTCTCTTATTCCTCACGTATGAGCAAAATGCCTTTGGAATCTCCCTAATCCTTCCTGTCAAGCCTTTTTCGTGCCCCATCATGGCTCACCTCAGTCCTTTTCTGAGCTCCTTCCTAGCAAGCCTGTAATCCTTTAAAGCTGTGCTAGATCCTTGCTTCCTCCATCTTACGTAAGCTGCCTGCTTCCTTTTTACGAGACGTTCCTGTGTTCTCGTCATCTAAGGTTCCTTAATCTTACCCCTTCTTACCTGTCTCAGAGGAACAAATTTGTGTATCACTCGCAACAACTGCTCCTTAAACAGTCTCCACATGTCTGCTGTGCCCTTTCTGTGGATCAATTGCTCCCGGTCTGTCCTTCCCAACTCCTGTCTGATAGCATCATAATTTCCTTTTCCACAGTTAAATATCTTCCCTCGGAAACTGCTCCTTTCACTCTCGCAGACTATGCTACATTTGAGGCAGTTGTGATCACTTTCGCCAAAGTGCTCTCCCACCGTTAGTTCTGACACCTGTCCTGGCTCGTTGCCGAGCAACAAATGCAAAATAGCCTCTCCCCTCAATGGTCCGTCCACATACTGAGTAAGGAAACCGTCTTGAACACACCTGACAAAAACGGCTACATCCACACCATCTGCACTTAGGAGGTTCCAGTCGATATTGGAAAAGTTGAAATCACCCATAATTATAACCCTGCTACTTGTGCATTTTTCCAGAATCTGCCCGCCTATGGGATCTTCAGTCTCTCTACTTTTATTAGGTTGTCTGCAGAAAACCCACAAATGCGATGACTGTTCCCTTGCTGTTCCTAACTTCCACCCATACTGACTCAGTAGACAAACATTCCTCAACAACCTTCATTTATGTAGCTCTGACGCACTCTCTGATTAACAATTCTCCACCCCCTCCTCATTTTACAGCCACCCTGTTCTTTTTTAGATTAGATTAGATTACTTACAGTGTGGAAACAGGCCCTTCGGCCCAACAAGTCCACACCAACACTCCATAGAGCAACCCACCCAAAACCATTCCTCTACATTTACCCCTTCATCTTACACTACGGACAATTTAGCATGGCCAATTCACCTAATCCGTACATTTTTGGATTATGGGAGGAAACCGGAGCATCCGGAGGAAATCCACAGGGAAAGTTTGCCAAATCCGCACTGGCAGTTCCCTGACATGGGAATTGAACCCGGTTCTCTGGCGCTGCGAGGCAGCAGTGCTAGCCATTGTGCCACCGTGCTGCGCCGAAACGCTTTTAAACGTTCTAAACCCTGGGAAATCAAGCAGCCATCCCTGCCCCTGTGAAACCTACGTCTCCATTATGGCCACGACATCGTTGTCCCAAGTACGGACCCATGCTCTAAGTTCGTCACTCTTATTTCGGACAGTCCTTGCATTAAAGCAGACGCACTTTAACTGATCCCTTTGTTTCATCGCGTGAGAAACCCTCCTGATAGATTCAATATATCCTGTCATTGTCCCAGCTGCAACTCACCCCCTCTCAGACATGTGGTCTTATTCCTACCCCCCCGCCAAACTAGTTTAAACCCGCCAGAATCCCACGAGCATACCTCACAAACAGGCCATTTTTGCCACTACAGTTCAGGTGCAACCCGTCCTTCATGTACAGGTCCCACCTTACCCAGAAGGTATCCCGATGATCTCGGTATCTGAAGTCCTCCCTCCTGCACCAGCCTCGCAGCCACGTTTAAAGCTACATTCGCTGACTGTTCCTCATCTAACGAGCTCGTGGCACTGGTAGCAAACTTGAGATCACTTCTCTACTCGTCCTGGTCTTCAGCTTCTAAACTAACTCTCTGTAGTCACTTTTCAGATCCTCAGTCCCTTTCCTGGCTATATCGTTGGTGCCAAATGATTTGGTTTCCACACCCTTCTGTGATAAGGAATTCTACAATTTCACCACTCTCTGGCTAAACACGTTTCATCTTATCTCCGTTCTAATGGGTTTTCCCTTTTCTCTAAGCCTGTGTCCTCCTGCTAGTGCAAACGTCCTTCCAGTTTTGTCTGTATCCAGGTCATTCAGTATTCTATAAATTCCAATTGGATCCCCCCCCCCCCCCCACTCATCCTTCTAATCTTCATCGAGTATAAACCCAGGGTCCTCCAACGTTCCTCATGTGTTAAGCTTTATATTTCTGCTGAACTTTCTCTTGACACACACCAAGGCTAACACATCCTTCCTGAGGTATGAGGCACAAAACACTGGAAATGTGGTCTGACCAGAGACTTAGAAAGCCTCAGAATCCCCATCATTATATCCTACTCCTCTCGAGATGAATGACAACATTGTATCTGACTTCTTAACTACTGACTCAACCTGCAAGTTTATCTAAGGTGAATCCGGCGCTTGGAATCCAAGTCCCTTTGTTACTCAGATTTCTGATTTTTTTCCCATTTAGTAAATAGTCCATGCCTGTATTCTTCATACCAAAGTGCCTGACCTCACACTCTCCCACATTGTGTTCCATCTGCTACTGCTTTTCCCACTCTCCTAAACTGTCGAAATCTTTCTGCAGGCTCCCTGCCTCCTCAATACTATATGTCCCTCCAACTATCTTTGCATCGTCTGCAAACGTAGTCAGAATGCCTTCTGTCCCACCACTCATTTCATTAACCTAGAAAGTGAAATGTTGTGGTCACAACACTGACTCTTGTGGAACACTGCTAATCACCGGCTGCCATCCTGAGAGGGACAATTTTATCCTCACTATGCCTCCTGCCAGAGAGCCAACCTTTTATCCATGCTCGTACCTGGCCTCTGACACCATGAGTCCTTATCTTACTCTGCAGCCTCCTGTGTGATACCATATCAGAGGCTTTCTGGAAGTTCAGATAGGTAACTTTCTCTGGTTCAACGCGTCGTTACCTCCTCAAAGAATTCTCATTATCCTGACAGCAATGTAGGTTATTGAAATGGGGAACAATCGGAAGGAAAGGGTCATTCCTACAGACAAAATGGCGATGTTCCTCAAAAAAGTTTCTGTTTGGCTCACTAATGTAAAGGGGACTACATTGCGAGCAGCAATGACAGGAAATTGGATTGAAAGAGTACAACTGAAATGCTGCTTCACCTGAAAAGTGTGTTTAGGTCCTAGGACAGTGAGGAGGGAAGAGGTGAATGGGAAAATGTTGCTGCTTCTGCATTTACATGGGAAGGTACCATGGGGTTGTGGGAAAGTGTTCGGGGTGATGGAGCGTGCCACAGAAGGAACAGTCTTTGTAAAATGCTGACACTGGACGGAAGGGGAAGATGTATTTGATGGTGCTGTCCTGCTGGAGACGGAGGATGATTCTGTGAATGTGGATTCTAGTGCAGTAGGAAGTGAGGGCATGGGGAGATCTATCATTGTTCTGGGAAGGAGGGGATGGAGTGAGGGCAGAAGTGAGGGAGACGGGACAGTCACAGCTGAAGGCTCAGTACATCAGAGTGAGGGGGATTCTCGTTTGAGAGAAAAGGATGTAATATAGGAAGGTTCCCATTGGAATGTGGCATCATCGAACAGAAATCACAGAGCCAGAAAAACTGAGAGAATGGAGTCACTCTCCATGTGTTCAACCACATACACAGGTTCGCCCTGAATGACTGAAAAGAGTCAGGTATTTCAAATGCAGATTTATGTAATATATCTGGTCAAATACGGAGTGTGAAAATAGACACAGGTGAAGGTCAGCAGATGTGTGGGGGTGGGGGCACATTTAAGCAGGTACTGCTTAATAACACCCAGCTATTATTGACTCTGGTCAAAAAGAAGATGATATGAAGATGTGAAGATGAACCACCCATGATGCACAAAGGCTGTGAAGGATACTAATCAATCACAAACTAAAGAATTCAAATTGGTGAGTTCTAGCATCGGCCACATTTGGGAAGTTTACGCTTGGAACCAGAAGCAGATTGTATAAAACAAAATACAAAGAAAAATATTCCAAAACTGGCAAGAAATACGAAAAAGAAACTAACCACGAGAGTTTTCCCATATCGAAGAAAAAACGTTCATGATGTATGTGTGACCCTTCGAAGAAAGGCAGGAAAGAAATTGTGGGACATCTGGAGGATGTGACTGGGGAACTGGTTTCAGGGAACAGGCAGAGAATTTAAAACAGTATTTTACATCTTTTCTCTCAGGGGAAGGCACAAAGAGTTTCAATATTATAAACAAAATTGTAGTCAGATGAAATTTTTTCACTGTCTCTAACAAAACGACCAAGGCTTTTCTCAAACAGAAAAGACCAATGGGAAACACCTGATCAGCAATTCATAGCTGGTTTTAATAGAAGTGGTTACAGAGTGACTGGTGGCACTGTGTGAAATATTTGATAACTCTCGGAATTACAGGAGTATTCCAGTAAAACTGGCAGAACTCCAAAGTGGCGCCTGTCTTCAAGAAGAGAGTGAGTCTTCAAGTGTTTAGGTTCTCCCTTTGTCTGAATAGTGGAGCATATATGAGAGGCTTAATGGCCTCATGATGCACTTTCATCCTGAGTGATTTCGAAAAAGTAAAACTCTGCTCCTTCCTCTGATGTGTAACATACTGGGAGATGAACATTTTGCTAAAGTTGAATTATTTTGAAAATTATCTGGAACATCGTACAAACGACATCATCCAGAGAATTCTAGAAACTGTACTCATTACAACATTTTATAATCATGTGTGGATATTGCATAGGTGAGAGAGAGAGAGAGAGAGAGAGAGAGAGAAGGTGCTGCATTGCAGTGGTGAGAGTGCTGGAGCCTTATTCTGGGGAAGGCGCTAACAGATATACAGTGAGTGTGAGTGAGTAGAGAGAATACGATGACTTTTATCATTACAGAGCGGTAAAGGTGCTTTTCCAGTATTGCTTGGCTTTTCTTGGACCGCGGATACTGCACTGAGCTGGGTGATGTGCTCAGACCATGCTCGGTAGGTCTCGTGGTGCGACTCTGTCTGGGAAGTAAATAGTCCCTTTCTGTACTAGACTATTCACCAGGACCTCCGTGCCCCTGTCGACAAGCCCCTGTGGTGTAATTTCCCCTTATCTGCCATGCTCGGTAAACTATGCAGGGTAGCTCCAAACTGGGAAAGCTCAACCGTGTGCCCATTGGCCTTCAAATGATGTCAGCAGTACCAGGGATCACTGAATATCCAGGGACAACCGGGAGATGTTTTGTACCTCCAGCCATGATGCGTGGGATAATCGGGCTGGAATTGAATGAGAGGGACACCATGGGGGTGGGGTGGATAGTTAATGAGGTGAGTTCGATAAGATAGCACCAGGAAACTAGCTCTGCCTCGTGCAGACAACCCCTCTGTCACACTCAAGGAAAATGGCACTGAGACAAATTATTGTTCGATTCAGCCCAATGAGTCGAAGATTCTGCTGATCCTTCTCCCAGTTACAAATCTGCAGAACAAATGTTTATCCAAAACTCTCCATCATCTTAACTTACACCAATGTCCTGCTCACCCATCATTCACGGAAACAATGGCCTATATTGCAAGATGCTATTGAAATGTTTTCATTTCACAATTTTAAACCTACCATGAGATCCTTCTTTGAAATTCTCTCTCATTCTCCCCCTCTCTTTTAAGCAAGCTCTTCCCATTTGTTGGTATTTAAACTGATTCCCCCGCCATCTCTCGCTGGCAGTGAGTCTCACACCCACAGCACTCCTGTGTCATGCCACAATGGAGATATGGAGCTGTAAATGGAGGGAGCTGCACATCCTATCACTTTCAGCATGAGCTGCAACTTTCCCCATGCTGGGCAGTGATCTAACACAGTGTTACTGAGCAATGCAGTGATTGGTCTACACAACTGTGTATGCTGCGAAGGTAACTGCTCCAGGTTAATGGATAAACTCAATGCTATTCGCTGCACAGCTCCCCATGCTGAACAGATATCCAGTCCGTGTGTATAAAACGATGCCTTTGTGTGTTCTGCACAGCGCCCTGTGTTGAACAGATCATCTAGTCCAAGTTTATGGATCAATGCACTGTTGGACCAATAAATAGTGAACTGGCGAGCTCTAAACAGTGTTCGATCCTGGACGGATTGCTGAGCAGTACACTAGCCTGGTCTACGCAGTACTTCATGCTGAGCAGGTATCTCATCTGGGCTTATACGTGTCTGGGCTGGATCTGAGAGGTGGATTGAGTATCTGATATAATTCCTGACATGATTATCACTCCTCCAGCTCGGCCCATTCCGCTGGTAAATGTGAGATGCTGTGTTTGAGATAGAATTTACTTAGTCAAAATATTCGACATGAAGCAAAACACAATTTATTCGAAGACGACCGCTAAAAGACAACAAAAGGAAGAGGAACTTGCAATTACATAATTCTGTTGGAAAACTTAGCAGAATAGTAATTTATTTAACAGCTATACAGTAACTGCTCCAATATCGTATCATCCAATAAGCACACAAATGTCAAAAAAAGAAATGCAGGAAACAGATTGGCTGACATGCAGTTCTTTAATCCAAGAGGAAAGAACATCAAAGGACAGTTCCGGGAGAAATCACAGAGACAGTGTGTAGCACCTGGGAGAGATTTACTGCCTTCATCCCTTGTGGTTGGAGGGTTCCCAGGCGGAAGATGAGGCACTCTTCCTGCTGGAGGAAGAGCACCTCATCTTTCGCCTGGGAACCCTCCAACCACAAGGGATGAATTCCGATTTCTCCAGCTTCCTCATTTCCCCTCCCCCCACCTTGTCTCAATCCCAACCCTCTAAATCAGCACCACCTTCCTGACCTGCAATTTTCTTGCTGACCTCTCCGTCCTCACCCCCTCTCCAGCCTATCACCCTCACCTTAACCTCTTTCCACCTATTGCATTTCCAACGCCCCTCCCCCAAGTCCCTCCTCCCTGCCTTTTATCTTAGCCTGGTTGGCACACTTTCCTCATTCCTGAAGAAGGGCTCATGCCCGAAACGTCGATTCTCCTGATCTTTGGATACTGCCTGACCTGCTGTGCATTCTCAGCAACACATTTTTCAGCTCTGATCTCCAGCATCTGCAGTCCTCACTTTCTCCTAGAGAAACTGAGGAGACCAAGGCATTTTCAATACTGAATGGATGCATTGTAGGAATAGGGAATTCACTTGCTGCTGTCATCTGGAAAGTCAGTGGAGACTCTGTGGATGGTGTTCTCAGGATAGTGATGTCAGCTACTGGGTTCATTCAGGGAGTCACGATGGTCTGGGGACCCCACTCTGAATACTGCATTTACAGTGAGTCTGGGTTCATGATAAACAAATGGAGTTGAGACTACAAAGAAGGGACGCTGTATAAACAGGGAGGAGCGAGGCACTATATTTTCCTCTCTGGAATTTCCAGGAACATTCAGGTGTAAGGTGTAAAGCCAGCTTGTTTCAAAATTGAGGTGGTCACTGAGCTGTATTCCCTCCTTCAGTATAACCTGGGTTCTCACACCAGTAGCAGGACTGCGCTGACAATCACGATGAATTAAACTGAAATTGATTCTGGAACTTTGCAGGCAGCAGTGGGTAATATATCCACCATCTCTGAAGTGCAGTCCTCCAATGTATTCACGAGTTGACTGAATCCATCTGCCTGCTGAGAGGAATGCATTGGTTCCATCTCCACAGGCGAAAGTACAGAAATTAATTTCCAGCGATATTAGGGAACAGAGGGACTGGTAAAAATTGGAAACTGCAGGAAATCAGAATTAATGAAGAGTATATTATTGAAAATCTCATTGAATCGAAGTTTCTTAAGTTGCTGCATCTGATGAGCTACATCTCAGAGTGATTGAGATGAGAACAGAGCTAGTGAAATAATTACTGATTATTCTTCAAAGCTAGTTAGATTCTGGAAAGGATCCTGCAGACTGGACAGCAGCTATTGTCAACCTAAATATTTAAAACAGGATGGAGAGGGAAAACAGAAAACTAAATAATTTGATGTCAGCTGTGAGAAAAAATATTGGAACCTTTTATAAGGAATGTGACGAATAGACACTTGGAGAATAATGATATGATTTGGTACATTCGGCCGAGATTCAGGAAAGGGAAATGATCTTTGATAAACCTATTTGTGGATATTGTCCGTTGTGACATCGACAGTTGAGAATCAATGCGAGTAGAGTATTTGTATTTTTAGAAGACACTTGACATGTTTGAATACAGGTGAATGGGGAATGTTAGAGTCCATGGGTAGGTAGGGGTGGAATATATACCACATGGATTAAAATTTGATTAACGGAGATACAAGAAAAATGCTGTTTTTCTCTGGACTGAAGGATTGATGCATGAAAGCAGGAGCCGTGTTTGGGCAATAGCTGTTCATAAGGTATAAAAATGATTCAGATGTGAACAACAAATATAATCATGTACAGTTATATTTATTAAATGGTAGAGAGGTTGGCGAGGGCTTTTGTTGAAAACGACCTGTATGTCCTTGGTCATAAGTCACTGATAGAATTCATACAGGACAGGAAGTAAATGATGTGTGGGTCTTCATGAAAAATCATTGAAGTACAAATGTTAGAATATCTTTCCCACTGATCGTGTTTTGTTGAGAGAGTATTGGTGCATTGTGTAAAGATTTGGTCTGCTTTATAAACAATGATCGCTTTGTAACTGAGAGAGTGCAAAGGAGTTTGACCAGACTAAATACTGGCATGATGTTACCATGAGGAGAGAGTGCAGTAACTATCTGTTTAATCTGTAGCGCTGTGAGAGAATAAGAAGTGGAAGCTTGATGGGTATGGCCAGAAACACATTATGTCCCAAACAGCTGAATGGGTGAAAATGTCATACTTTTCGTTGGATGTTTGATTCACGACAGTTTACATGCATCTGCAGAACCCTCACGTCGATTGATAACGAGGTACAGGCTCTGAACACTTAAATGCACAGTTAGTGTGTGACACTGCATTGAATGTCACTTTGTACACGATCCTGCCAGCAGCCAAAATACCATCATTCTGAAACAGTTAGTTATTTCCCAATGGCTTCTGACCTCCACGGAGACCATGGGTCTGCCTTCTTGGAGATGGAAGGTAACTTGGAGAATGGCTAAAAAATGTTGTCTTCATTCCGACTGCCAGAAAACCATGTTAAAGTAACACATATGTACCATGAGTAATTAAGCCATGTGGATCATTTTGGAGCAGTCTGTCTGTGCAGCCCCTGCTTCATTTGTTTGTGATGTTGGAGCATCTCTTACACTTTCCTGTTCCTGTGTTAGTGGCTTGACAAGCTGAATAACCTCTTCCTGTTCCTTTGTAAGTGACTAAGGGTGTGAAATGGTTCTTTCTGTTCCCATGTACGTTACATGTGGGAGAGAACAGACTCCCTGACTTCCTGTGCTACAGGCAGGAGGGACTGAATGGGGTATCCCTCTTTTTGCTCAGTAGTTTTGATGGGATGAATGGCTTCACCACATTCTTGTGAAACCAGATGGAGGTGCTGAATGAACTCCTCCTTTCACTGTGCAAATGTACTGTGCTGTTACATAAACGTTACCCAGACTTAAACAGCACGATCTTGAATGTTGACCAAGTCTTGTTGCACATGGTCACAGCCTGTTTCAAGAGCTGAAGAGGGACAACTTATCCTGAAAATTTTGTAGAATTCAGTGAATGCCGCCTCTTCTGCTGGCACGGTGGCTCAGTAGCTTACACTGCTGCCTCACAGCACCAGGGTCCCAGTTTCGATTCAAGCCGTGGGCAACTGTCTGTGTGGAGTTTGCACATTACCCACTTCTCTGCATGAGTTTCCTCCAGGTGCTCCGTTTTCCTCCCACAGTCCGAAGATGTGCACACCAGGTGAATTGGCCATACTAAATTGTCCATTATGTTAGGTGCATTAGTCCGACGGAAATGTGTTTGGGTGGGTTACTCTTCGGAGGGTCGGTGTGGACTGGTTGGGCCGAAGTGTCTGTTTCCACATTGTAGGGAATCTAATCTGCTCAGTGTGGACTCAATGGGCTGAATATCCTCCTTCTACACTGTAGGGATTCTATGATGACAAACTGGAGATGCCCGGGCTGAGGAAGCTATGCTGAGGAACTCCTGCACATGTGCCCCACGGCTAAGATGATTGATGCCCACCAATGATAATCATCTTCCCTTGTGCCGTGAATGACTCCAAACAGTGTAGAGGTCATAATTAATTCTCATTAAGTGTGATTTTGTTCAGGCTCCTTGATGTCATCCTCAGTCAAATACATCCTTGAGTTCAGGGTCATTCTCTCTTACCTGAGCCCCTGCGTTACCTCTTTTGTTCATATCAATAGGTCATGGTGCAGAAGCAGAGAAGGTTTTCTTTAAACAGAGGGTAGTGAATGTCAGGAATTCTCTTACACAGAGAGTTAGGGGAGCTAGATCACTGAAAGGGACCAGTGGTGTCCCGCTGGGATCAGTTCAGTGACCTCTGCTCTCTGTTATTTTCAAAAATGACTTGGATATGGGTGTTGAAGAGTGGGCTAGTAAGTTTTCCGATTACACAAAGGTGGTTGGAGTGATACAGCACATGGAGGGCTATCGTAGGTTGCAATGGGACATTGACAGGATGCAGAGGTGGGCTGAGAAGTGGCACATGAAGTTCAAACTGAAGTAATTCACCTTGCAAGCTCGAATGTGAATGCAGAATACATGGTGAAAGGCAGGATTCTTGGCAGTGTGGAGAAACAGAGGGATCCTGGTGTCCGTGTACACAGATCCCTCAAAGTTGCCACCCAAGTTGATCGGATTGTTAAGCAGGTGTATGGTGTGTTGGCTTTCATGTGCAGGGGGATTGAGTTTAAGAGCCGCGAGGTTATGCTGCAGCTCGATAGAGGCCTGCTCAGACCGCACAGGGAATATTGTGTTCAGTTCTGGTCTCCTCGTTATAGGAAGGATAATGAAGCTTTCGAGAGTGTAAAGAAGAGATTTACCAGGATGCTGCCTGGACTGGAGGGCAGGTCTTACGAAGAAACCGTGAGGGAGCTATGGCTTTTCTCATTGGAAGAAAAATAGATGAGAGGTGACTTGATAGAGGTGTACAAGATGATGAGAGGCAGAGAGAGTGAATAGCCAGAGACATTTTCCCATGGCAGAAATGTCTATCACTTGGTGGTATCATTTTAAGGTAATTGGAGGAGGTTTTAGGGGAGATATCAGAGGTAGATTCTTTACACAGAGAGTGGTGGGTGTGTCGAATGCACTACCATCAGTGGTAGTAGAGTCAAATACGTGAGGGAAACATAACAGACTCTTGGTTAGGCACATGGAACAAAGTGAATGGAAGCATGTAGGTTAGTCTGATCTTAGAGTAGGATAAATGGCACAACATCGAGTGATGAAGGTCCGAACTGCATGCATTCATGTAGAACTCTGAGCTCAAAAACTGCATGAATTCATGTAAAACTTCTTATCTCACTTTTTAGATTAGAATCAATCTAAACATCATGGCATAGTCAGAGAACACAGGGGACCAACACCTTCAACATTTTGTCTAGCTATCACCATTGTTCACAGCTCACCTGAGAATGCAACTTTTTTTTTTAAAAAAATGATTGTGATTTACACATGAAAGAAGTGAAACTATCATGGTATTCTAACAAATGAAAGGCTTAACAGACAATCAATTTTTCCACGTATAATTTCAGTTACATCGCACTGTAAATTTTTGCTATAAATTCTGTGTTACGATCGAGCCATCCACTATCACCTGATGAAGGAGCGATGCTCCAAAACCTAGTGTGCTTCCAATGAAACCTGTTGGACTATAACCTGGTGCTATGTGATTTCTAACTTTGTACACCCCAGTCCAACACCGGCATCTCCAAATCAGTACTGTTCCTTGGTCTGTGTTCTATGGAAGTGTTCAAGAAGACTTGGACATTGAGGAAGATTTGAGACTTGGGCAGGTCAGCCTTGATCTTAGTGAAGGGCAAGGCAGGCTTGGGATGGGAATGACCTGCCCCTGTTCCTGATGTTCTCCCATTCTGTTATTGGAAAGTTAGTAGGTGTTATTTTCCTGGAAGGTTTTTTATGGGATGTTGCAATCAGGGAGACCTGTGGATTTTGTGAGCCATCACTGGGTGAGATTTGGGGAGTGTATTCACAGTGAATCTGGCTCTACAACATCATCAACAAATGAAGCACAAGATACAGAGAGGGAAAGCCCTGTAAAGAGGAATGAGCAACCTCTTCCATATCCAGCCTGGGTCTTCCAATTACATTTTCTATATCTCCCAAACCGAGTGGGACAGTCTTGAGGGGCCGATTGTTTCCTCTATTTCTGTGCACCATGCCATAACAATAAGTGGACTCTAACTGCTCCTGTCCAGCAGGTTAGAGAGGTTGCATTGGACACAGAAACATGGGATTGAGGAGCAGGAGTGTGTCATTAGGGAATTCGAGCCTTCTCCACCAGGCATTAAGATTGTGGCTGATCAGGTTGTGGTCTCAGCCTGATCGTCCTGACTGTGTCCCATTATCCGTGACTCACTTTTCTGTCAAATATTTAACTAACTCAACTGTGAATACTTGTAATCAGAGAGGCACCACAAACTTCCGGGGAAGAGAATTCCCTTTCGAATGGCCCTTTTAGAATTCTTCCTCATCCCGCTGTGAGAATAAGAGAATCATACAGCGTGGAAACAAATCCTTTTGTCCAATTTGTCCACGCCAATCAGGCATCTTAATCAGATCTCGTCCCGCTTGCCAGCATTTGGTCCACATCCCATGATCTATTCCTATTTCTGTACCTATCCAGTTACATTTTAAACGTGTAATTGTACCCGCTTTCACCACTTCCTCTGACAGTACACCCACCAGCCTCTGTATGAAAAGGTTTCCCCTCAGGTCCCTTCTTAGTCTTTGCCCTGTCACCATCACCCTATGCCGTCTAGTTATGAACGCATCTACTCTGGGAAAAAGGTTTTGCCCATTCAGACTATCCATCCCTCTCAGGACTTTTTAAAACCTCTGTCATGTCACCATTCAACCTCTGACAGTCCAGGGGGAAAAGTCTCAACCTGTTCCTCATCTCCCTGTAGCTCAAACCCTCAGGGTCCAGAAAATCCTTGTAAATCTTTTCTGCACCCTTTCAAGCTTAACAACATCCATCCTTTAATAGAGTCAACTGGTATGTACGCAGTTTTCTTAAAGTGGCCTCATCTACATCCTGTACAAGTGCTACTCCAACTCCTATTCTCAATGTTCTGACTGATTAAGGCAAGCATGTCAAACACGTTCCTCACTACTCTACCGACCTAAACTCCACTTACAAGGTACTATGAATCTTCACCCGCAGTTCTCTTTGTTAAGCAACATTCCCCAGGGCTCTACCCCGCTTTAAATTACCAAAATGTAAAACCTCACAAATATCTAAACTAAACTCCATCTGCCAGTCCTTGGCTCATTGATGGTCAAGGATCACGTTATATTCTGAGATAATCTTCTTCACTGTCCACTGAACCAATTTGGTGATGTTATCTATAAACTTACTAACCATGCCTCCGATAATCATGTCAAATTTGTTTATATCCATGATGAAAAGCTCAGCATTGATTCTTTCAGAACATCGCTGGTCACAGGTCTTCAGTCTGGAAAACAGTATATTACCTTCAATCCAATTTTGTATCCAATTGGCTAGCTTTTACTAGATTACATATAACCTAATTTTAGTAATCTGTCTACGATGGGAAACCTTATTAAAAGCCTTGCTGAAGTCTGTGTAAACAAGGTGCACGAAAGTATATTCTTCAAACTTCTTTGTCACCTCTTCATAATACTGAATCACATTAATTAGACATGATTTCCACCACACAAATCCATATTGACTATCCCTAATCATTCCTTGTCTTTCTAAATAAATGCAAATTCTATCCCTCAGAATCCTCTCCAAAGAACTCCTCGTCTCTGACGTTGGCTGAATGAGTCGATATTTCCCTGTGTTGTTTTGGCTCACTTCTCCCTTTTCTAGCCCCACCCCTCCATTGCCCACAAAAAATAATTATAACTATGTTGGTGATATGGCCAATGATATAGTTCTCAGAGTGTGTCAGGGTCAGTGTTAGGAACAAGTCAGGCAGATTTCTTTAATCTACTAAAACAACATGTCTTTGACCAAAACAAACTATGATGGAAAGAGGAATGACGAGAGGATATTGCAAATATGTACAGTGATATTTCCCTTTGAAAAATACTGAGAAACACACACACAGACACACACACACGCACATACACACACACACACAGACACACACACACACACACACACACACATACACACGCACACACACACATACGTATTGTCGATAACAAACTGAAAAGCAAAATATCTGCAAAGTTAATTTGAAATAACATTGTCCAAATATGATTCGAACTTATGACCTAAGGAAAAATGAGATTTTGACCCAAATGCTATCCTATTTGTAGAGTCATCAAGACTTACAGCATGGAGAGAGGCAGAGAGGCCCTTTGGCCCAAACTCGTCCATGCTGACCCAAATATCAAACCACACTAAACACATTTCCTAGCACTTGGCCCATAGCATTCTCGACCTTTCCTGTCCATGTACTTGCCCAAATGCCATTTAAATATCGTTAATATAAATGCTTCAACCACTTCCGTTGGCAGCTCATTCCCTTTGTGTACCACTCTCTGTGAAAAACAGTTTCCATCAGTTTCCCTTTTATTCTTTCCCTTCTGACCTTAAACTGATGCTCTCCCCTCCTCGATTCCCCAACTCTAGGAAAAAAAGGCTGGGTCCATTCCCTCTATCCATGTAAACCACTATAAGACCCCTCTCCTGTGCTCTCAATAAAAAAGTCCTCGCTTGTCCAACCTCTCCCTATAATTCGTACTGTTGAGACCTGGCAATAGTTTTGTAAATTCCGTCCACACACATTCAAAATTAAAAACATCGTTCAAATCGCAATGTGACTAAAACTGAACACAGCACTACAAGTACAGCCTCACCAACATCCTGTATAACTGCAACGTAACTTCCCAACTGCTCTCCTCCATGTCCTGACCGATGCTTGCTAGTGTGGCAAAAGCCTTCTTCATTGCCATGTCTAAATATGACCCCACTTTCAGAGAACGGTGGACCTAAACTCCATGGTCCCTCTGCTCTGCTACATTCCTTAAGGTCCTACCAATCACCATCAAACTCCTACCTTGATCTTACGTTGCCAAAATATTCCTCAGTCCACTTCTCCAGTTTGATCAAGGTCCTGCTGCAATTTCTGATATACTTCTTCACTGTCCACGATATCACCTATTTTAGTGCCATCTTCAAGTTTCCTAACCATGCCTTGTACATTCGCAAGAATACCATTGATACAGACAACAAACAGCAACGATCCCAGCAGCGACCCCTGAGGCACTTCATGTGTCACAGGCCTCCAGTCAGAGAGCATTCTTCCACTATTACCCTCTGCTTACTACCATCAAGCCAATTGTGTGTCCAATTTGCCAGCTCCCTCTGGATTCCATGAGATTCTAACCTTCCAGACCAGCCTATCAATGGCAACCTTGTCAAAGGTCTTACTGAAAACCACACAGTCTACCGCCCTATCCTCATCAACATTCCTGGTCACTTCAGCAATGAACTCAAACAAATTTGAGAGGCATGATATCCCACTCACAAAGCCATGCAATCTTTCCAGTCTAAAAACAACTATTAATAATAATTATTAAAATTAATAATATCAAACTAATAAATAATAATAAAATGACACTTTCAGCGGAGAATAAATTATCTATGGTATGTGATATTAGAACATGCATCATGGGTAAAGGGCAGAATAGATTTCGTACCTGTGTCATTGAACTGTGTTGAAAAAAAAGCAAGGGTGGCATGGTGGCATCTATTCAGTGGCTAGTACTGCTGCCTCATAATGCCATGGATCCGGGCTTGGTTCCAGCTTCGGGTGACTCTCTGAGTGGAGTTTGCACATTCTCCCTGTGTTTGTGTGTGTTTCCTCTGGGTTCTCCATTTTCATTCCACAATCCAAAGATGTATAGGTCAGGTGAATTGGCCGTGCTAAGTTACCCATAGTGTTATGTGCATTCGTCAGGGGTAAATATAGGGTAGGGGAATGGGACTGGGTGGGTTACTGTTTGGAGGGTCGGTGTGGTCTTGTTGTGCCAGACGGCCTGTTTCCATACTGTACGGAATATGTCAAAAAAACTATTTCTAAACAAACCTTATCTTTTCAAATGCATGTACATCTCAGCCCCCGGAGTCTTCTCAAGTAACCTACGTACCACAAATGTTCGACTTCCTGGTCTATCGATCCCAGATTTTTCTTTGCTTCCCTTCTTGAATAATGGCACAACATTTGCTAATCTCCAATATTCTGGAACCTAAACTGTAGCTAACGATGATGCAAAAATATCAACCAGGGTCCCCGTAGGTTGTTCTGTAGCCACTTGCAGTGTTCTTGGATGCATCTGTTTAGGACCAGGAGATTTATCCACCTTCATACATTTTAATGCATCCAACACGTCCTCTCCCGTGATATTGACTCACCCCAAGATAACACTACGACCTTTGTTAACCTCCCAAGTCTTCATGTATTTCTCCACGGTAAAGACAGAGGAGAAATATTCATTGAGAATCGCGCAAATCTACGGTTCTAGACATGCATGTCCATTTTGGACTTTGAGGGGTCATATTCTCATTTAGTTATTCTTTTTACTTTAACATACTTAATGAACCTCTTTGATTCACCCTAATATTCTCAGCCAAAGCGATCTTGTGCCCCCTTTTCGCCCACCTGATTTCCTTCTTCAGTAAATTACTGTATCTCCTGTACACCTCCTGGTACTCCCTCGATCCCAGCTGCCTGGACATGAGCCACGCCTCCTTTTTGCTGGTCAAAGCCTCAATTTCTCCTGACATCCGAGGTTCCCTCTTCCTACCAACATTGCCTTTTACCCTCACAGTAACATATAGACCTTGAACTGTAGACATTTCACTTTTAAAGGCCTCCCACTTGCAGGAGGTCCCTTCGCCTGCAAACAAACTCCTCCAACCAACCCCTTCGAGCTCCTGTCTAATTCCATCAAAATTCGACTTGCCCCAAGTTTGAACTTGAACATGTGGAGCAGTTTTGTCCTTCTCCATAACTGTTTAAAAATTAATAGAACTGTGGTCACTGGTCCCAGAGTGCTCCCCCACTGTCACCTCAGTCACCTGCCCTGCCCTAGATCTTAGAATAGGTCAAGTTTCGTCTCTTCCCGAGTTTCAATCTCTACATACTGCTTGAGGAAACTATTCTGGACACACTTAATAAATACACCCCATCTCAGTCCTTAATTCTCTGTCATTCCCTATCTATGTTAGGAAAATTAAAATCTCCTACTAATGCAATCCTATTGGCCTTGCAAGTCTCCCCAGTCTGTCTACATATTTTTGTTCCCCTAATTCCTCGTTTGCTATTTGGGGGCCTATAGTACAATCCAAATCCTATCACCATTCCCTTCTTATTTATTAGCTCCCCAGACAATTCCTCACATGATGATCCATCAGATATTTTATGTCTGTTTACTGCTGTGATACTCGCCTTAATCAAAAATGAAACTCCCCATCCCCTCTTTCCACCTTCTCTCTCCCGCATAAAGCAGCTGTACCGTCCTGCATTAAGCTGCCGGTGTTTCTCTCCCTTAGCCGTGTTTCTGTAATGGCAATAATATCCCAGTCCCACGCACGAATCCATGCCCTGAGTTCATCGGCCTTACCTGTCAGCCATTTGCATTGAAATAGTTGCAATTTAATCCAACAGGCATTCCTTGCTCCCTGTCGTTGACTAGCCTGACCTGTCTCTTCATTTTACTGTTTCTGATTACTGTATCTCGTTCCAGCCTCGCACCTGCCTCCCTGCTGTTGAGGATCCCACCACTCCCCAACCCCAGCCAATCTAGTTGAAACCCTCCTTTGCAGCAGTTGCAAACCTGCCTGCCACGATATTGGTCCCCTTCCAGCTCAGGTACAACCCGTCCTTCCTGAACACGCCACGTTGCCCCACAAAAGATCCCAGTAATCCAAAGATCTCTGCCCCTGCACCAATTCTTTAGCCACCCTTTCATCTGCCATATCCTCCTATTCTTACTCTCACTCGCACGGAGAACTGGAAGTAAACTGGATATTACCACTGTCTTTTATCCTTTTCCCTAGCTCTCTACAATCACTCTGCAGGATGTCATCACTATTTCTACGTGCGTCCCTCTGTCATTTGTACCAATGTGCACAATGACTTCTGGCTGCTTCCCGCACACTCCGCCCCCCCCCCGCCCCCCCCCCCCCCAAACTCCCAATGAGAACGTTCTGCAGCCGTTCTGAGACATCCTGGACTGTGGGCATGTGGGAGGCTACACACCATTCAGGATTCCCATTTGCAGCCACAGAATGTCCTGTCTGTTCCCCTCACTATCGAGTCGGATAATTACTTCTGTAGTTATTCTGCTTGCACAGCCTTCCGGCAATGGGATTTCTTCACGAAACAGTTGAATTTGGCTGAATTGTTTTGCTTCAGGCAATGTGGAGATTCCAATGAATCCTCATCAGGAATCCTCCATTAGTGGGAAAGACAACTGGGCTTTTGTTCACTCCCACTCATTGCTGTGATGAGCGATAGGGAAACAGAAAGGGGGCAATAGAATGTTTCTCCACAGATCGGCTGCATTTTCCATCCGTAAGTTAAATCAGTAATGTTATCAGTCCCACACTGGACTCTGTGAGCTCTTCTTGAACATTGTCCGAACTATATGACACCATCACATTCTCGACTCCAGGTCAGTGTGTTATTGCAGAATCAATTCATGAACAATAAACGGTCATAATTGTTTTGAAGATGTGTTAATATGTGCTTGCATGATTTAAAAATAAGCGTTTCATGTCTTCACAATATCTGTGTTAAAATGAATATTCTTAAACATATACAGTAATTGCTGGAAAAGCTCAGCCTGTCTGTCAGCATGTAGGAACAGAATTCAGAGATCAATTTTTCGGTCCAATGACCTTTCCTTTGGACCTGTCTTATTCTTAAAGTATTTCCCAAGTTTTATTCTCCCACACAAGAAGAAATATCCATCCGGTATTCACCAACTACACTCTTCTCAAGGTCTTATATGGTCAATAAAACATCCCTCATTCTCAGGCCGAACTGTTAATTCTTCATAACGTAATGCCTTCATCCCAAGAATGAGTAAAGAGAAACATCTTTGAAACGTTTTGAAAGCAATTTTGTTTTTTTTTCAGTTTATGCAATTATAACTACACATAATACAAAGATGTAATCTCAGCAATGCCCTACACCGATGCAGAAAACATCGCTAAGATCATACCCAACACCCCTTGCACGAAACAGGATCATGACATTTACCTTCCAAATCACCTGCTACATCTTCAGGTTAATTTGATATGATTCATGTACTAAGACACACAAATCCCTCTGTAACACTGAGTTCTGCATTATCCTTGTATTTAAATAAATTTCTGCTGTTTCGTCATTTCCACAAAACAGAAAATTTCCATTACATATATATTGTACTGTTTTTTTTTCTGCTGAAGCTTTGCTCACAGCCATCCTCTGTCTGTATGCCATTGCTTGTTGCTGTGCCCTCCCCCAGTCTGTGTCCTATTGCAGACGTGCTGCACTCCCACTGTCTGTATCCCATTGCAGAAGCACTGCCCTCCTCCGTCTGTATCCCATTGCAGAAGCACTGCCCTCCTCCATCTGTATCCCATTGCTGATGCTCTGTCTCCCCGTCTGGATCCATTCGCAGACCCTCTGCCCTCACCCATCAGTATCGCATTGTCGACGCTCTGACCTCCCCTGTCTGAATCACATTGCATACACTCTGCCTTCTCCTGTCCGTATTCCATTGCAGACGCTCTGCCCACCCCCTGTCTGTATCCCATTGCAGACGATCTCCCCTTCCCCGTCTGTATCCCATTACAGACGCTGTGCCCTTCCCCTGTCTGTATCCCATTGTAGATGCACTGCCCTCGCTCTGCCCTCCCCGTCTGTATCCCACAGCAGACGCACTGCCATCACCCATCAGTATCCCATTGCAGATACTCTGCCGTCCCCCATCTATATCCAATTGCAGAGGTGCATCCCTCCCCAGTCTGTCTCCCATCGCAGACGTTCTTTCCTCCCCCTGTATGTATCCCATTGCAGACGCTCTTCCCTTCCCCTGTCTGTATCCCATTGCAGACGCACTGCCCTTCCCCTGTCTGTATCCCATTGTAGACGCACTGCCCTCGCTCCGCCCTCCGCTGTCTGTCTCCCATTGCAGGCGCTTTTCCCTCCTCCTGTCTGTATCGCATTGCAGACGCTCTGATCTCCCTTGTCTGTATTCCATTGCAGACGCTCTGCTCTCCCCCGTCTGTATCCCACTACAGACAGCCTTCCCTCCACTGTCTGTATCCTATTGCAGGCGCTTTTCCCTCCCCCTGTCTGTATCCCATTGCAGACGCTCTGCCTTCCCCCCGTCTGTATCCAATTGCAGGTGATCTGTCCTTCCCCTGTCTATAATCCATTGCAGACGCCCTGCCCTCCCCCCGTCTGTATCCAATTGCATGTGATCTGTCCTTCCTCTGTCTCTCATCCATTGCAGGCGCCCTGCCCTCCCCGTGTCTGTATCCCATTGCAGACGCTCTGCCCTCCCCCTGTCTGTATCCCATTGCAGACGCTCTGCCCTCCCCCTGTCTGTATCCCATTGCAGACGCTCTGTCTCCATTTGACATCTTATTGAATGACTATCCTGGTGCATGAGCAAACTGAGCTCCATCTCCTTCATCCGGTTCATTAGAATAGATTGTAATTTGTTGATGACCTCATACAGATCCCTGAAGAATTCCACTCGTTAAAGCTTTCCAAACACAAAATGAGTAATGATCTCTACTCTGCATTTCCTGACAGCGACCCAGGGCGCCCCCGCTTCTGCATAACAGCCTGGGATGGTAATATGGCGTCCTCCTGTGCTGTGTAATTTACTGAGTACTTCATTCTGTTTGGTGCGGCCTGTTTGGTGCAGCCCATTTTGCCGCAGACCCATTTAGGCGCAGAAATATTTCAGCGCAGCTCATATTTATTCCTTTTCAGGCTTAGATAAAAGCATTAATCAAAGCAATAAAAATAGAAATAATGTTTATTCCCTTGAGTAAAACTGTTAAAAAGACACTTGAGTAAATATAACTCAGAGTTTTCTTTCAGAGCTAAAATGATAATTAGCCTTGCATTTATTCACATTGAAAACATTCCTGAAGCTATTAAACATTTGTCTGATGCGCTTCCAGATGAAGCAGCTGCTGGACTGGTTCGAAGATAACTATGGAGGTAGAAGATTACGCAGACGAAATGGTCGGCGTTCACTGCTTTTTCCAGTTGGAATGTGGAATTTATATGAAAGAATTTTAAACAATGAGGACAAAATAAACAATAATGCAGAAGCTGCCCACAGGAGATGACAATGCGAACTTGATGTGGAACATCCAGTTATTTGTAAATATATTGACAGTTTACGCAAAGTTCAGAGGGGAAGGGACATTTACTCTGAGCATTTGATGACAGGGCACGATATTCCGTTGAAATTAAAGAAACAGATGCTAGAATACAAACACTCTTAAGAAGATTTAGTGAGAGAAATGATGTCGAGTATTTGCGAGGATTGTCCAAAATTTTGAATGAACTCATGTTTTAGATTTTTCGTAATGAACCTATATCGTTTATGTTTTTCTTTTTAACATTTTTACTGAAGAGAATAAACATTATTTTTATTTTTAGTCTTTCATTAATGCTTTTAACTAAGCCTGAAAAGTGAGAGAGATGAGATTGGAAATGCCAGCGAGTTTAAATTGAGAATTCCTCTTGACTGAACATTGCTTCTTACTTGATTGGTGGGACATGGATGTTTCAGAATCTCCACACAAGGTGTCCTGGTCGTCTCTGGATCTTTTCAGGATCCTCCCCACATGTCGAGACAGACAGCGAGGGAACGGATATAGACACTCTAACACCCAGCTTGGTCCTTTATGTCCTATTCCAGGCTGTTTCTTCTGGAATGGGAGAAGAAGAGGGACGGAGTGAGGGTGGGAGTGAGTGTCCTTGCGGTTATTGCTGGTATAGGGGAAGGGTGAGGTGTCTGGAGGTGTCCGGAGGGAGTCTGACCACAGTGTTGTATACATGCAGTGGTATTAGTGTGCGGTGCTATTGCGTCAGGGACAGAAAAAGTGAGGGAGGGAAGGTGCTGAATTCAACAGTGAGTGTGGTAGTGGTTGAGCCTTATTTTGAGATAGAGCGTGAGCCTTGTTCGGGGGTAGGTGTTATAACAGATATACAGTGAGTGCGAGGGAGCAGAAGAATATGGTGACACTTATCTTGGCAAAGTGGGGGGAAAGAATATTGATGCTTGTCCTGTATTGCTGACCAATTCTTCAGATTATCTCAGCGTTGAGGTGAGTCTCCCTGAAGGTCTTGTCCAAGTCTATCGGTAATAACGCCACAGACCCTTTCCATCACTTCCCACAGAATCAGTTTGGGTGGATCTTACAAATAGCAAGGTGAAGCAAACATTAGTGTGTTATATATCAAAACCAAATCTGTCACGTGAATACTTTACAACATATGCTCTGGAAATTAAGTATGCAAGTATATGCAAGGGGGAGCAATGACACGGTGATATTATCGCTGGGCTCTTAACCCAGAGACCCAAGTAATATTCTGGGGACATGAATTCAAATCCTGCCATTGTAGATGGTGGAATTTGAATTCAATATGTATCTGGAATCAAGGGTTTATGATGACCAGGAATCCATTGACGATTGTTGGAAAAACACATCTGGTTCACTGATGTCCTTGAGGGAAGGATACTGCTGTCCTTACCTGGTGTGGCCTGCATGTGACTCCAGACTCAAGACAACGCTGCTGACTCTTAACTGCCCTCTGGCATGGGCAATAAATACTGGTTATCCAGCGACGCCCTCATCCTGTGAATGAGTAACAAATAATCGTGGGTGCTGCAGTAATAATGGATGGTCTCAAGTTGCACCGAAACTGCAGTGACTACTAATGCTGTGAAGAAAAACTTCCGTAAGTGTGTATTAGATAGGTTGAACAGTATGTTGTGAACCAAACTAGAGAGCAGGTTATTCCAGATTTGGTGTTGTGTGGTCAGGAGGACAAATTAATAACCTTGCTCTGAAGCAGCTTTGGAGGAATAGTGACATCAATGTGTTGCATTTTTACACGGCGTCTGAATACAATGTCGAATGTTTGAACATTCCGTTCAAACATTATGGATGCCCGGAGGCTAGAGGGTCACGTACGCTCCAATGAATTGGGGAAGTATAATATAAAATTCAATGGGAGAAGCAATGATTGTGAGAGTCATAGAGTCCGACAGCACTGAGAAAGGCCCTTCAGCCCAAACTGGTCTATTCCAAACAAAACGTTGATTCACATTAATCTCATTTACCTGGCCTTGGCCCATATCATTCTTATTCTTTCCTCTCTGTGTATTTGTCCAAATGCATTTTAAATTTTGTGAATGTACCTCCCTCAACCACTTCTGCTGGCAGCTCATTCCATGTGTATACAACCGTGTGTGTAAAAGAAATTGCCCCTCAGGTTCCCTTTTAATCTTTCCCCTCGGATCTTAAATTGATGCCGTCTAGTCCGTGGGTTGCTCAATCCTGTGGAAAAAAGATTGAGTGCATTCACTCTATCCATGCTTCCCATGATCTTATACACTTCTATCAGATCCCCCTCAGTCTCATACACTCTAAAGTAAAAACTCCAAGCTTGTCCAACCTCTCACTATATCTCAGACCATTGAGTCCGGGCATCATCCTTGTAAATTTCTTCTGCACTATTTCCACTTTAATAACTTTCTTCCTATAGCAAAGTGAACAACACTGAACATAACACTACCAGTACTGCCTCACCAGCATCCTGTATAACTGCAACATAACTCCCTAATTTCGCTAATCATTACTCTGACTGATGAAGGCCAGTGTGCCAAATGCCTTTTTCACTGCCCTATCTACCTGTGACTCCACTTTCAGAGAACCTTGAACCTGAATTCCAAGGTCCCTTTGTCTTAATACACTCCTTAAGACCCTGTCATTCACCATGAAACTCCTACCTTGATTTGACTTTCTAAAATGCAAGAACTGACACTTATCTGTAAATATATATACAATATACATGCATAAAACAAACAGCAATAGTCCCAGAACCGACTCCTGAGGCATTCCACTCATCACAGGACTTCAGTCCGACAAGCATGCTTCCACTATTACTCTATGTTTCCTACCATCAAGCAAATTTTGGATCTGATTTGCCAACTCCCCCTCAATTCCATAAGATCTAAACTTCCAGAGCAACCGACTATGTGGAACCTTACTGAAGGCCTTACTGAAATCCATATACACTATGTATACCACCATGCCCTTGTCAAAGTTACTGGTCATTTCACCAAAGCACTCTCACAAATTTTTGAGCCATGATCCCCATGCACAAAGACGTGCTGACTGCTCATAATCACACCCTGCCTTGCCAAATGCATGTATATCGTCTCTCTCAGAGTCTTCTCAAGAAACTTACCTACTAGAGATGTTAGGTTTACTGGTCTATAATTACCAAGTTTTTCTTTGTAGCTCTTCTTGAATAAGGGCACAGCATTCGCTGCCCTCCAGTCCTCCGGGACCTCACCTGTTGGCTACTGATGATACAATAGTACCATCCAGGGCCCCCACTATTACTCCTGCAGCGTTCCTGAATATATCTGGTCAGGACTAGGAGATTTATAGTAATACTGCATAGTCTGAAAGATATGTCTACATATTTCATGTGAAAACACCAAAGAGTGAGTAAGTGACACAATGATGATTAACATAACAAATTAAAGAATATATTAATCACAGGAAGTGACTTCAGAAGAATTGCAGACATTGTGGAATCCTAAGAATTCTCAGAAAATTGCAATCCAGAAAAGGAAGCCCATGAAACTGATCAGGAAATCAAAAAGCGAACATGCATGCAAACAAACAGGAACACAAAGACTACAAAAATCTATGATCTATATTTCAAAAGAAAAAAAAATGTCAAATGTGGAAATTTGCAATCGGGAGAGATGAGTTTATGGTGGATAACAGGGAAATAGCAAAGCAAATGACCAGTTACTTTACACCTGTCTTAATGGAGTAAGATCCAGAAAATCACCCAGAAATACAAATGATCGTATCGGACTTGTGGAAGGAAAGACATAAAGTCAATTCATATCAGTAACAAGGCAATATTGAACATGCAGCTGGATTGCGCATTGCTAAGCTTGACAAACCAGATGTACTCCATACCAAAATCTTCAGAAATAAATCACAAATAGAAGTATTGATTGCGTTCTCGATGACTGCGTTCTATTTTCCTGTGCATTCTGCAGAGTCTGGAAGCTGGTGTTGATAAATGCACATTAGTAAACGTGATCCAAGCACTATAGATGAATGGTAGGGATCCAAGCATCTACAAAGAGAAGAAGAGATAATGTGGAGAACTGCTGGCAAATTAACTTGATATTTGTCGGGAAATTGTTGGAATATATTATATAGGATGTGATATTGGATATTTAGACATTAACAGCAAACTTTGAGAGACTCAGTATTCATTTCTGAAAGGGAAATCATACTTGACAAACTTTGGAATTGTTTGAAGTTGATTCTTACAGCATAGATAATGGGGTACCAGTAGAATTGGTATAAATTTTAGATTATCAGAAGGCTTTCTATAAGAACTCACACAGTGAGTTCGAAAATGCAATGATGTGAAGGGTATTTGGAGGAATATATGTAAGTGGATACTTAAAGTTTGGTTTGCCTTCCTTTAAGGGAGTCAGAATATAGATGTAAAGACATGTTGAAGCAGTTTCACAGAGTGTTGGTGAGACTGTACCTGGAGTGTTGAGAACAGCTTTGGTGAACAAATCTAAGAAAGAATATACTGACCACAGAGGAAGTGTAATGGACATTATCCAGATAAATCCCTCAGATGGCGAGATTGAGTGATAAGGAAACTCGGCCTATGTTCTCTAGAGTTTCAACGAATCAGCGGTGGATCACTGTGAACTTTATAAAACTCACAAAATATACGGCAAGTTGGAAATTAACAGAAAATTTATCAGGCTGTCTAATCCACATTCAAGGCAAATAATGACAGGATAAGGGACAAACCATTTAAGACTGCAATAAGGTGGAAATTCTGCGCGTGGAGTGGACTGACTAACACAGGGCCAAGGCAGGACAAAAGAAATAAAGAAAAAAGCATACAAGCATGGACTACTTTCTAAACGGTGAGAAAATTCATAAAGCCAAAGTACAGACGGATCTGGGAGTGCTTGTTGAGGATTCTCTAAAGGTAAACATGCAGTTTGAGTCCGTGATTAAGAAAGCGAATCCAATGTTGTCAATTATCTCAAGAGGGTTGGAATATAGAAGCACCGTTGTACTACTGAGACTTTATAGAGCTCTGGTTAGGCCCCATTTGGAATACTGTGTCCAGTTTTGGTCCCCACACCTCAGGAAGGACATACTGGCACTGGAGCATGTTCAGCGGAGATTCACACGGATGATCCCTGGAATAGTAGGTCTAACATATGAGGAACGGCTGATGATCCTGGGATTGTATTCATTGGAGTTTAGAAGATTAAGGGGAGATCTAATAGAAACTTACAAGCTAATACATGGTTTGGAGAGGGTGGACGCTAGGAAATTGTTTTCCGTTAGGCGAGGAGACTAGGACCCGTGAACACAGCCTTAGAATTAGAGTGGGTAAATTCAGAACAGAAATGCGGAGACATTTCTTCAGCCAGAGTGGTGGGACTGTGGAATTCATTGCCGCAGAGTGCAGTGGAGCTGGGACGCTAAACGTCTTCAAGGCAGAAATTGATAAATTCTTGATGTCACAAGGAATTAAGGGCTACGGGGAGAATGCGGGTAAGTGGAGTTGAAATGCCCATCAGCCATGATTGAATGGTGGAGTGGACTCGATGGGCTGAATGGCCTTTTTTCCGTTCCTATGTATTATGGTCTTATGGTCTTATGGACAAGATTACAGAGAATCCCCAGATAACCTACAAGTGTGTGAAGCGGAACATAATAACCAGTGAACACGTAGGACTCATTAGTGACTTGCCAAGTTGCATCTAAATCAACTTTAGTAGTGGGAGGAAGAGGGGAGTGGTAGAAGGCTGTTTGTGTGACTGGGGGCTAGTGTCCAATGCTGTACCATGGGCATCAGTGCAGGGTCCCTTATTATTTGTGATTCGGAGGTGCTAGTGTTGGGCTGCGGTGGACAAATCTTAAAATAGCATAACACCAGACCAGAGTCTAACAGGTTTATTCGGCAACACTAGCTTTCGAAATCGCTGCTTCTTCGTCAACGTGCACAACCACGTGATGTAACTGATGTTGAGAGATTTTTATCCTTGTTATTTGTGGTATTCATAAATGTGCAGCTGTGAATATGGACGAGGGGTGGGGTGTGTTATAAATACGTTTGTATTTGATACAAAGATTGGCCGGGTGGTTGGCAGTGAGGAGGAAGGCCTTATGTTACAGGTGGATACTGATGAAATAGTCAGATGTGTGGATCAATGACAGATGGAAGGTAACCCTGGTAATTATGAGGTGATGCACTTTGGAAGAAGGAACCAGTCAGAGGAGTACTCAATGAATGGCAGCACACTGGAAAGCTCAGAGGGTGCTTCTCCAGACATCGCTGAGTGTGACTGCACAGGTTAATACACAATCTGGGAAAGGATAGGGGAATATAAACATAGCCTTTATTAATCGAGGCATAGATTATAAAAACTATGCGGAACTTTGGTGAGGGCAAGATGGAATACTGTGTGTAGGTCTGGGAACAACATTACAGGAAGGATGTGATTGTACAGGAGGGGTGCAGAGGTGTTCCCTGGGATGGAGCATATCAGCTATGGAGAGAGGCTGGATAACCTCAGGTTGTTTAGTTTGGAGGAGAGAAGGCTGAGAGGTCTGTGATTCAGAAGGATAGGATTACGAGGTACATGGACAGGTTGAATAGACAGCAGCTGTTGACTTTACTCAAAGGGCCACACTTTAAAAGTGAAGGATTTACGGTTTAGTGAAGATTTGAGAATTGTTTTGGAACCAGAGCGTGGTTGGGTTCTGGAATGCACTTCTTGAGAGTGGAGTTGTCATGCTAACCTCACACCATTAGAAACGACACGATTGCGCACTTCAAATGCTTTAAGATTCACGGCTAAGTTCTTGTGTCGGAAAGTGGGCCGAATGTAGACTGTGCTGTATTTCTGGTAGTACAGAGTCTGTGCTTCTGTGATTGTATGGCTGTGGAAGGTCAATCATTTAGTAGGTTAAGGTAGGAATTGATGGGTGTCTGAAGATTATCTTAACGAAGTTGATAAGAGACAACTTGTAATATTTTCTGGAAATATGTCAATGGCAAAATTAAGAGAAAAAAGTTGCAGATTTCTTACAGTCTGATACCAGATAATTGAGGACCGGGAAATAGCAGAACTATGGAGCAAATACTTTAGTTATGCCTTCACAGAAGGAAACAAATCAAAAAAGAAAACTTCCTAGCAATATTAGGGAACTTTAGTCTTGTGAGAAAAAGGGACTGGAATGAAAATGGCAACTAATCAGTTTCGAGAAAGCATTGGACTGAAATTAATGGGCATAGACAAAGTCAACAGAGATCTTTGAAATGGGAATCATATTTGAGAAAGTGGCTTTTAGTAAAATTATGTAGGAGGTATCAATGCCATGCGAGTGGATTATCAGAAAGATTTTTGATAAAGCCCCAAGCCTATTGCGCAAATTCGAATCCTATGGGACTCGGGCTAATATATGATCATAGATTTAGAATGGGAGAGCTGGCAGGAAACAGTGAGTAGGAATAAAACAATGTTTTATTTTTAAATGGAAGGCTTGGAGGATATTGTAAGGATCGTGTCTTGAGCTCTAGCTATTCCCAATACACATCATATCTTTGGGTGAGGGGCGCAAATGCAATATTCCCAAGTCTGCTGGCAGCACTAAACGATATCAGCCTGTGAGTGGATGAGGAGGATGTAAAAAAGTTCCAAGGTGATTGAGACAAGTGGAGTGACTGGGCAAATACGTGGCAGGTGGAGAGTAATGAGGGAGATGAGATGTTGTGTACTTTGATGGGAACAATGGACTGGCAGCCTCTCATTTGAAAAAGGAGTGGTTGAAAAATGTTGCACTATAAATGAACTAAAGCTGCATTTTTGTTTATTTCTGCAGAGCACTCCGAGTCCATGTGTGGCAGTGAGTTCTGAAGCCAGAAGTCAATACTGGGAATGGCATTGGCACGCTGACCATTGTATGTAGGCCCAGCACGTGGGGAACTATAACTTTGAAAGGAATCTGGATCTCCCTGTACACCAATCACTTAAAGCAATATTGCAGGAGCAGAAATCAGGAAGGAAGATAAATGCTTTATTCACCTTCATTTCAGGAGGATTTGAGTACAGGAGTAAATGTAGGCTTCATGGCAAGTGCGTAATTGATATGTGGAGCTTGTTCAAGGTGCAACTATTGAGTGTCCTTGATAAGTATGTACCTGTCAGGCAGGGAGGAAAGGGTCGTGTGAGGGAGCCGTGGTTTAATAAGGAATTGGAATCCCTTGTTAAATGGAAGAGGGCGGCCTATGTAAAGATGAGGCGTGAAGGTTCAATTGGGGCGATTGAGTGTTATAAGGTAGCCAGGAAGAATCTGAAGAGAGAGCTAAGAGCAGCAAGGAGGGAACATGAAAAGTCCTTAGTTGGTAGGATTAAGGAAAATCCAAAGGCTTTCTATAGGTATTACAGGAATAAAGGAATGACTAGGGTAGGAATAGGTCCAGTTCGGACCGGATGGCATTTATCCTAGGATTCTCTGGGAAGCAAGGGAGGAGATTGCAGAGCCATTGGCCTTGATTTTTATGTCTTCGTTGTCTTCAGGAATAGTGCCAGAAGACTGGAGGATAGCAAATGTGGTTCGCTTGTTCAAGAAGGGGAGTAGGGATACCCTAGTAACTATAGGCTGGTGAGTCTCACTTCTGTTGTGGGCAAAGTCTTGGAGAGAATTGTAAGGGATAGGATTTATGAACTTCTGGATGGGAATAATGTGATCAAGGATAGTCAGCATAGTTTTGTGAAGGGCAGGTCGTGCCTCACAAACCTTATTGAATTCTTCGAGAAGGTGATTAAAGGGTAAAGCGGTAGATGTATTGTATATGAATTTTAGTAAGGCGTTTGATAATTTTCCCCATGGTAGGCTACCGCAAAAAATACTGAGGTATGGCATTGAGGGTGAGTTGGAGGCTTGGATTAGAAATTGGCTGGCTGGAAGAAGACAGAGGGTAATAGTTGATGGTAAAGGTTCATCTTGGAGTGCTGTTACTAGTGGTGTTCCGCAAGGATCTGTTTTGGGACCTTTGCTGTTTGTCATTTCGATAACTGACCTGGAGGAGGGGCTAGAAGGTTGGGTAAGCAAGTTTGCAGATGATACAAAAGTCGGTGGAGTTGTTGACAGTGAGGAAGGATGTATCAGGTTATAGCGGGATATAGATAAGCTGCAGAGCTGGGCAGAAAGGTGGCAAATGGAGTTCAATGTAGGTAAGTGTGAGGTGATTCACTTTGGTAAGAGTAACAAAAAGATGGGGTACTGGGCTAATGGTCGGATACTTGGTAGTGTGGATGAGCAGAGAGATCTTGGTGTCCATGTACACAGATCTCTGAAAGTTGCCACCAGGTAAATAAAGTGGTGAAGAAGGCATATGGCGTACTGACTTTTATTGGTAGAGGAATTGAGTTCCGGAGTACTGAGGTCATGTTGCAGTTGTATAAGACTCTGGTGCGGACGCATCTGGAATATTGTGTGCAGTTTTGGTCGCCATAGTATCGGAAGGATGTGGAGGCACTGGAACGGGTGCAGAGGAGGTTTACCAGGATGTTGCCTGGTATGATAGGAAGATCGTATGAGGAAAGGCTGATGCACTTGGGGCTGTTTTCGTTGGAGAAAATAAGGTGTAGGGGTGACTTGATAGAGGTGCACAAGAGGATTAGGGGTTTAGATAGGGTTGACCATGAGAACCTTTTTCCAGCTATTACGAGGGGGCATAGCTTTAAATTAAGGGGTCGTAGGTATAGGACAGATGTTAGGGGTAGATTCTTTACTCAGCGAGTCGCGAGTTCATGGAATGCCCTGCCAGTCGCAGTGGTGGACTCTCCCTCTTTATGGGCATTTAAGCGGGTATTGGATAGGCATATGGGGGATAGTGGGCTAGTGTAGGTTAGGTGGATTTGGATCGGCGCAACATCGAGGGCAAAGGGCCTGTACTGCCTCTATTCTTCTATGTTCTATGTTCTATGTATCTTACTGCAGCTGTACAGGGCCTTGGTGAGACACCATCTCGAACATTGTGCAGTATTGTGTGCAGTTTTGGTCTCTTTTCCTAACAGACGACCAACCTGACATTGAGGGAGAGCAGCAAAGGATGACCAGACTGATCTCTGGGATGACAGACTTGTTGTGGGAGCAGAGTTTGGGGCAACTGGACCTGTATTCAATGGGGTTTAGGAAAATGAATGGAAATGTCAGTGAAATATATAACACTCTGACAGGGCGAGACAGATTAGAAGCAGGGATGGTAATTCCCCTGGCTGGGACGTCTAAAACAAGGGGCCACAATATTAGGTACAGATAGGCCACTTTGCATTGAGATGAGAATAACTGCCTGCACTCGAAGACTGGCAAACCAGCGGTACTCTCTCCCAGATCAGGCTGTGGAAGTTAAGTGGCTGAATATAAATAAGGATTTCTGGAAACTAAAGGAATAGGGAGAGAGCTGGAGTATGGTGTGAAGATAGAATATCAGCTATCATTCCAGGTTGTTCTCCAATAACGCAATAACTGTGTTCCTGTGCAGCACAGTGTTGTACAAAATCGTGCAATATTAATAATGGGGTCTATGGAAAAAAGAGGATAAATGGTGAACCCCCAAAAATATCAGTAAAAACCAAAAATTAAATTTGATCTAACAGACAATAGGACAGTCTAAATAAATCTTGAAATTACATGTTGTGATGGAACAGTGCTGTAAATGTAACACTTTCACACTACAGTCACTCACTGGTGCACTGTACCTTTCACCCCAATCTTCGCCAGAAAGGGCGTGGGGGCTAACTGACCATGTGGTGCCGATGGAAAATTCCAGTTCTCCCCAAGTTTCTCCCCACAGTCTGAAATAAAGTGCTTTCTAAATATAGACTTCAATTCCCAGTTTCCGGCTCAGTTTCAAGGCCTGCAGAGCCGATTGCATTCCTGTTTTTGCTGAACACATTGATTGTACCTTTTGTAGACAGAGGGGTTCTGAGGCAGGATTTGCTGTTCAGCTGGTGCCCGACAAGGAATCGCGTCACAGTAACCGCCAGCTCACTTTATAGAAAAAGGTTCATGAATCGCATTGCAGCCAAATTGTATTTAATCAACACGCATTATCAGTGAACTGCCTGTACATAGAATGGAGGCGCAAAACGGATGGGCTGAATGGACTACAGCAGTTCTCATTTTATGTTTCACAATGTTTAAACATATTCAGGGATATGAATATGGTATGGGGAAAACTGCATTGAGGAGATGTTCGGCCATTAAGTAGAATGTGGAAAGCTCAATGAGTTGTATGACGTATTCCTTTCCCAATGCTTCTGTGCAGTGTGTGAGAAAGCTCTGTAAATGTTGTCACAAGCTCTCAGCTGTTAGGAAGGAGGTCTCTGCAGGGTCGACAGGATTGTGTTTCCCATTCCCTTTTCTGATAACGAGGCTGGTGCCGGCCGTTTTCTCCGGGTTTATCCTTTAAGACCTCGGAGCAAATTGATACAATTGAGTGTCTTGCTTGACCGTTTCAGAGACCATTGACGAGTGTATCACATGTCTGTGTGTCTGGAGTCACTTTTAGGCCAGACAGGAAAGTATGGGGGATTCACTTCCTGAAAGAACACTGGGGAAGGAGATCGACATCTATAATCGACATTGAATACACGATCACTATTACTGACACCAGGTATGAGATCTCGATACTTTATTAATTGTTATTAACTTGCACCAGTTGCCAGAGAATTAGCCTGGTCTAGATTAGCAATCCAATGACAATTCCACAACAGCACCATCTCCACATGGGGGCCTATCGGAAACCACACTGAACCGATTATTTCTGTGCTGTGTGACAGCTCTATCAAAATAAACCCAACCAATTTGACTATCGTGATGGGACTGAGGGCGTGGTAATTGATCCGATTGTAATTATTCCCTTCTTAGGGGATGGGGCATAGTTGAGTAATTACCCACATTAAGAGAAAGTGAGGACTGCAGTTGCTAATTACCCACATTGCCAAGGAGTTGTCAGAGTTGAAGCTGGAATGAAACAGCTTCCTCAGGTTCACGGCTTGTTTTGTAGCAAAAGTCCTCAGTCCTATTGCAGGAATGGTGCCAGGGCCAAATGCCTTTGTCGTATCTGCAGTGTCCAGCTGTTGCTTCATGTCACGTGCAGTGAATTGAATTGGTTAAAGACGGGCATTTGTGATTTTGAGGGTATCATAGTGAGGGTGAGGTGGGTAATCGACTCAACACATCGAGCTGAGGATGGTGCAGATACTGCATCTTTAACATGGATGCACAGGGCTGATCCATTATTTAGGATGGGGATATTTGTGGAGTCCTCTCCTCCAGTAAGTTGTTTAATGTTCCATCGATTTTTACGCATGGATTTAACAGGACGAGAGAGCTTATATCTGATTTGTTAGTCTTAGGATCATCTCTCTCTGTATCAGATGTTAGTCCTGCTGTTCGTAGTGTAACCAGTCAAGTGCGGTAGCTTTAATGGATTGTCATCAGGTTTAGGTACACGTGATTCCGACCCGACCATGTTCACCCACACTCGTCACTGACCCATGGATCGGCTGGATGGAAGTGGTAGATGGATGGACTTTCTTGGGGGAAAAGTTACAGATTGTCATTGAAATCTACAGCATCAGATGATAACCCAGTTTTAGCTGCAATATCTACAATTCAATTCTACTGATTGCCCGCCCCCCAATCCCCCCAAGTTCACACGGAGACCCATTCACCAATCAGCCCTGTATTCAGTGACCTACTCTGGTTTCTGATGCGGAAATACTTCCATTTTCATATTCCCATTCTGCTGGAAGTCTTTCCTTGGTGTCACGCCTCCAGTTTGTTACATAAACAATACCCATTTAAGGTACTAATCTGAATCTTTTCCTTTCAGTAATGTCATCTTCTGTAATTGAAGTGAATGTGATTCCTTCTGTTTTTCTCCCTGACCATGATTCAGAGTTTTGCAGCAACGGTGATGCTTTTCAGACATACAACACAACATAATATTTTCCCTAGCCCAGAAAGTAAAGGTATTTTTTTCCCATGTGCATCTGTGTAAGATACTCTGGGCAGGCCCAGGAAAAGAGAAACCGGGTCCATCTCCAAATCGGTCCCCAGGACTCACTCTACCACACCTAACGCAGTGCTCCAATATATACGAAGCCTGCAGCAGGACCACGTGCAATGAGTAAGAGTGTCTGTAGTCATACTGCATTTAGGACCATCCTCGAAGAAATAGGTGTTTCAGTTATTCGAACTGAATGGATTCAATCGGAGTTTGTCGCAAACTTCAGCAGCGTATTGGCACCACCGATTGATTTATTAAATAAGAATACAGAATTGTGGTGGACAGAACAATGCCAGGAGGCATTTGAAATTTTTAAAGCAGATTTAATCACTGCATCAGTTTTAGCTGCACCAAATATTTTGAAATCCTTTGAAGATTGTGGCTGATGCTCGGGATATAGGGTCAGAGATGTATTGATGCAGAAAGATGATGATGGAATTGAATGGCCAATTGGCTACTTGTCGAAAAAGCTCAATATCCACCATAAATAAATACAACATCCCCATTATTGAAAAAGAATGATTGAGTTTCGTACTGGCCTGACAGTATTATAATGTTTACATGACAAATTGTCGGAGACAGTTGTGGACAACAGCGACAATGTTCTCGGTATTTTTTGGGGATATTTAAAGACGAAAATATGAGACTATTTCATTGCAGTCTTATGTTACCGTCTTTAAAATTACAAAATTACAAAATGCGTATGCTGTGGGTCGTGAAAATATTATAGCAGATGTGTTATCGTGAATTTAAAGGAAGAAGTGTAGATAAAATTTGACTTATTCCAGTGTTATATATGTGTGCAGAATTAATATGAATAGTATAACTGAGATTAATGCTTTTGTATTTTATAAAAATGGGATGAAGAATTAGAGGAAAAGAAATGAAGCCAACTTTTCATTCTGATGGTTCAGTTTTTTTCCTGTAGTGGGGAGACGTTATGAAGCCGAAAGCAAGTCTGGTCACTTTAAGACAGAACGGGATTTGCTGAATAGAAAGTACAGCCACATATGCCAGCTAAATGTCAGACTGTTCCAAATGCAACAATTAGCTGGGGAATGGATACCTGAGTTTTGCTTGCTGTTTTGACAGCAATTCAAATGCAATCAAGGAGTTTAAATAACGCTGAGGATACCAGAAGCCAACGGAATTTGAATATTATTGTTTGGATACCTGGAAAGCAATCACATTGTGAGAATTATTGTATCATAGGGAGTATATAAACTCAGCATTTTGAACACTAGAGGGAGAGCCACTACCTCCAACAGCAGAGTAACTGCTGTAGAGCAGAAGTGCTAACTGGCCATCTCCAACACTCTCTATCAAAGATACATGTTCATATCAAACCTACTTGCAGTAAACAAAAGGAGAAAGTGAGGTCTGCAGATGCTGGAGATCAAAGTTGAAACTTTATTGCTGGAACAGCACAGCAGGTCAGGCAGCATCCAGGGAACAGGAGATTCGACGTTTCGGGCACAGGCCCTTCTTCAGGAATGCATACCTGAAGAAGGGCCTGTGCCCGAAACGTCGAATCTCCTGTTCCCTGGATGCTGCCTGACCTGCTGTGCTGTTCCAGCAATAAAGTTTCAACTGCAGTAAACAAAACATGACCCAGGGAGATCAGAAGCTGGAAGAGTAAACACAGATAGAGACTGTGTGGTCTTGGGATTGTAATGTTTAATATGTATATTAAACATTACAATCCCATATTTTTAGAGAGTTGCAGTCAGTTATTAAGTAGTTAAGAAAAGAGGGGCTTGTATTTGTGAATAGTTGTTGTTTAGTGTTCACTATTAAAGTTAAGAAACTAACTTGTTATTTTTGTTTTTAAATAGTGGAATGTAGGAGATCTGTGTCACTCATATTTTAACAGATTACGAGGTGAGGCGAGCTTTTCTGCGTGTTTGGTTCTACTCCACTTTGTAAATGTCCATCCATGCTAACCCTATTTCCCTGCAGTTGGCCCATATCCGTCTTGTCCTTTCCTATCACATATTTATCGAAATGCGTTTGAAATGTTGTTAATGTATCCCCTTCAACCACATCTGCTGGCTGCTCATCCATGTACTATCCCTCTGTGTAAAGAAATGGCCCCTCAGTTTTCCTTTTATTCCTTCCCCTCTAACCTTAAACTGATCCCCTCTAGTACTCGATTCTCTACACCTTGGAAACCAATTGACCGCATTCACCCTATCCATACCCCTCATGATCTTATACAGCTCTATAATGGCCCCCCCATCTCACCCCCCTCAGTCTCCGACACTCTAAAGAAAATGCCCTAGCTTTTCCAACCTCTCCCTATAACTAAGACCGTGAGGTCCTGGCAACGTCCTTGTAAATTTCTTCTGCATTCTTTCTAATTTAATAACATCCTCCCTATAACAAGGTGATAAAACTGAACACAATACTCCAAGTGCGGTCTTACCAAAGTCCTGTGTAACTGCAACATAAATTCCCAACTTGTATATTCATTGCCATGATTGACGAAGGCCAGTGTGCCAAAAGCCTTCTTCACTGCCCTGTCTAACTATGACCCCACTCTTACAGAACCATGCATATGAGCGCCAAGGTCTGTCTGCCCACTGCAAACCATAAGACCCTGCTATTCACCATGAAACTCCTACCTTGATTTGAGTTTCCAAAATGCAAGATCTCACACTTATATATTAAATTCCATTTGCCATTTCTCAGTCAACTTCACCACCTGCTTAAGGTCCTGCTGCAATTTCTGATAAACGTCCTCACTGATCACGCTCCCACTTATTTTATTGTCATCTGCAAACTTACTAATCATGCCTTGTAAATTCTCAACCAAATCATAGATAATAAACAGCAATGGACCCATGCTCCAGTCTGACAAGTATCCTTCCACTAAACCCTGTGCTTCTTACCAACAAGCCAACTGAATATCCAATTGGCCAGTTCCCCCAGCATTCCACGCGATGGAACATTCCAGAGCAGCCTGCCATGTGGGACCTTGTCAAAGGCCTTACTGAAATCCATAGAGACTATGCCTGCCGCTCTGTCCTCGTCAACTTTCTTGGTCACTTCATCAAAGAAATCTAACAAATTTGGGAAGCATGATCTCCCACTCACAAATCGATGCTGACTGCTCGGAATGAAACGCTGCATAAGTAATGGGTGCAGTCAATGGTCTGCTGTCCTTCAGTGTAAAATGATTCGTGTACATAAGTAAAGCCATCTTCCTGCTGTTGTAGAGCCTTGTTGAGAGAGAATTTGTGGCACTCTCTACAGAGGTAATCTCCTTTGTAAGGAATGATCTCCTTACTTCAGACACGAATGATGGTAACATGAGGACAGAGGAAGGAAGCTGCGTGTTTAATCTGTAGTGCTGTGAGAGACGAAGAAATGGTGACACTGCAACACGAGGAGTGGCAGCAAGGTCTCTTTTATTTCCAAAAGAGACATTGGTAGGGTGAGAAATTCCTTACTGTAACCAGGATTGATTGGTTTGATTTATTGCCACGTGTACCTCAGTACAGGGAAACACTTTATTTATGAGCAGTGGAGGCAGGTCATAGTAAACATGGCCAGACAGGTCATAGGGTGGAGACAGACTTGGACAGAGTAAGGTATATAGGTTACACTGAACAGGACGTGCACTAGACAAGATCAACATGAACAAGATCAGCATTACTTGAATTTAGAGAGTCCATTCATCACTCTAACGTGGCTTTCCTAATAGTTTATATGCCTAAGTTAACTCACCCCACGAGATTGTGCAGTCGGTGTGTGAACCCGTACTGAACGTCATGTTGCTCACAATCCCCAACACCAACCACAATACGTTCCATCTGAAACAGGTAGCCATTCCCACCCACTTCTGCCCTACATAGAGAACACCAGGCTGTCTTCTCGGAGATGGAAGATGCCTTCTTGAGACTTCACACAAGACATATGGCTTCCCTCCTCAACACTAGAAAACCACGTTAAGGTCCCACGTGTTTATCATGAGTAACGGAGCCAGGAGGACCAACATGGATCAGTCTGTCTGTGCAGCCTCTGCTCCACTTGTTCATCATGTTAGAGCATCAATTAGGAGACAAAAGACTACCGATGCTGGAGATCAGAGAAGACAGTCAATTGCTGGAAAAGCAAAGCAGGTCAGGCAGCATCCGAGGAGCAGGAGAATCAACGTTTTGGGCATAAACAGTTCATCAGGAATCAGCATCAACTACCTCATTCTGTCCCTGTGTAAGTACGTTGAGGGGGGAATTACCTCGCTCTGTTCCTTCCTAAATGGCTCAAGGGGATGAATGGCCTTATATTGTTCCTGTGGAAGTGACGCAAGGAGCCGAATGGCCTCATCCTGTTGCAGTGTAAGTGACTCAAGGGACTGACTGGCTTCTTCATCGTCCGATTGGACAGTGCCAAGGGCTTGACTGGGTTACCCCTGGTTAGTGTTTGACAGCTCGATGTGGTGACTAATATGATGATGCTGTAGCTTTAAGAGGTTATTTTGTCTTGGTTTATTTTCAGAGAGAGATTGAACGATCATTACCAATCTGGCTAGTTAAGACCACTTGAGTAACAGCTAGGGGGGCCTTAGGTTTATTTTAATGTAGCGTGAATGGGTGTGGCCAGCTCTCACAGATTAGGATCTCTGGGTTTTGGTTTCTCAGTGACATCAGAAACATTTGGGGTCTCCACAGAGTTGGAAGCTTCAGTGAATGTCTCCTGGCTGCAACCCTCTCTGAAATTTCTCTTGATGCTGTTTTTAATTCCTTGTACGGAGAAATGTTTGTGACAATCTGTATCTAAATATTTCTTTTTGCCAAGGGCTGTGTTTATGGGATTTTCCTATTTTGGAACAGTTCATATGTAATAGTTCCTAGATCTATTATTCTGTTAACTTTTCCAATAGAATTACGTTTTTCCAAATTCCTCTTTCTTTAGTTTTATTTTATCTTTCATGTTTAAGTAGATGGTGTTTTGCTTCACACCGAGTGGTTTGACTAGTCACATTGCATCTGGAACAGACACTTTACATTTCCTTTAAAATAAGAAATCATTACATTCTACACTACTGCCTTCAAATATTATCGAGGGGCTCTGGTGTGGCCCATCACACTACACTCCTTCTCTTCCTGAGTAATAGGCTGGAGGCACTGAATGGACTATCCCTGTTCTTCTCCAATAATGTCAATGACTTAGTGACTTCTTCATATTCCTGTGAAACCAGCGTGAGGTACTGAATGAACTCTTGTTTTACTGTGGCAATGTGCAGTGTCAGGCAGTGCTGTTACATGAATATTATGGACCCTTTAGCAACACAAGTTTCAATGGTGTCCAGGTCTTGCTGCACATGGACACAGACTAGTTCAGGAGCTGAGGGGGAAACAAAATGTTCTGAACATTGTGAAATCTTCGGTGACCATCCCCACTTCTGATCTTATGTTGTGGAGGGTGGGGGCGGGGAGACATTGATGAAGCAGCTGAAGCTGTTTGTGAAGAGGAAACTGCCCTGAGGATCTCGCACAGAGGTGACCCAGGACTGAGATGATGAACATCTTCCTTTGTGCCATGTTTGACACCAAACACTGGAGAGGTTACTCTGATTCCTATTAAGTCCAGTTTTGTTCAGCTCCTTGATGTCAACAGAAGGCAACCACTGGATATCAGGGCCAGTCATTTTTACCTGACCCGTTGTCTCAAACTCTTTTGTTCATATCAATAAGCCATGATATAGGAGCAGCAAGGGGTTTCTTCAAACAGATGGTATTGAATGTCAGGATTTCTCTTCTCAAGGGTGTTCGGGGAGCGAGATGACTGTAAGTATTTGAAGAGGAGATAGATGGATATTAATCTGTCAGAGAGTTGAGGGCTACGAGGAATAGGGCATTAAAGAGGATATCAGACCGAGAGCAGATCAGCCATGACCTTAGTGAAGGGCAGGGCAGACTTGGGGGTGAATGACCTGCCCCTATTTCTGATGTTCTCCCATTCTGTTATTGGAAAGTTAGTGGGTGTAATTGTCATGAATTTTATGTTATTGGATATTGCAGTGAGGAAGACCAGATGATTTTGTGAGCCATCTCTGGGTGAGGTATATGGGGAAGCTCTGTGAAGAGAGATGAGGGGCCTCTTTCATATCCATGCCTGGATTTTCCAATTACATTTCCCAAATCACTTCAAAGCGTGTGTGACAGTCTTGAAGGACTGAGTGGTCTCCTCTGTTTCTGTGCACCAGGTTATAGGAGTAAGTAGCCTCCAACTGCTCCTGTGTAGCAGATTTTAGGGGCTGAATGTAATTCTGAAACATGGGACTGAGGAACAGGAGTGGACCATTAGATATTTTGAGCCTTATCCATCTGGCACTAAGATTGCAGCTGATCAGGTTGGGGTCTCAGCTGCACTTTCCTGTCTGTGTCCCATTATCCGTGACTCACTTCTCTGTCAAATAATTAACTAACGCAGCTTTCAATCAATGTGAACATAGAGGTACGCTAAACTTCCAGAGAAGAGAAGTACGACTTGAAAGGTCCTTTCAGAATTATTCTTCATCCTTCTTATAGAATCAGAGAGTCATGCAGAACGGAAACAGACCCGTTAGTCCATTCTGTTCACTCCGAGCAGATATCAAATCTGATCTATTCCCATTTGCCAGCATTTTGCCAATATCCCTCCTCTTTCAGATACTTTTTACATGTGCGATTGTAACCGCCTTCAGCACTTCCTCTGACAGCACTTTCTGTACACACACCACTCTCTGTGTGAAACATTTATCTTCAGGTCCCTTCTAAATCATTCGTCCTCTCGCCTTCAGCCTATGCCCTCTTGTTCTGGACTCCCCTACCCTGGGGAGCAGAACATGGCTGTTCAGAATATCCATGCCCCTGCTGGTTTTATATACCTCTATAATGTCACCCCTCATCTCTGACACTCCAGGGGGAAACGCCTCAACCTAATTAACCTCTCCCTAAGGCTCAAACCTCCAGTCCTGGAACATCTGTGTGTAAGTCATTTCTGCAGAAAACCAAATTGTACACAGTATTCTTAAAGTGGCCTCACCAACATCCTGGACAGATGCAACATGCCACCACAACTCTTTTACTCAATGCTCTGACTAAGGCAAATGTGCCAAATGTGTTCAGCACCACTCTGTCTACCTGCGACTCCACTTCAAGGAACAATATACCTGCAACCCTAGGTTCCTTTGTTTCACAACACTCCCCAGGACCTTACCATTAAATGTATAATTCCTGCCTTGATTTGCCTTCCCAAATGCAAAGCTTCATATTTATCGAAATTAAACTTCATCTGTCAATTCCTTGCCCCTTTATCCCATCTAATTGCGTTCTGCTTGTACTGCTAACAACAAATGTTAAATGTAACCAGGTTTGTGATATGGAAGATGATGTCAGTCTCAGACTGGGTCAGGGTCAGTTTTAGGAACAAATCAAGCTAGTTTCTTTAATTTCCCTTTCTAAAGACACTGTCACACACACACACACACACAACTTGAAAGATCTTTGTCCAGATATTATTGAAACTCATGACAAAGGAATAATTGCAAGATTGTCTAAAACGTTATTCTGCTTCACAAGATATTGTACTCACACAGTTGCTAGCAATGGGATTTCATCCTGGGAGAGTTGGATTTGGCTGAATTCCCTTTGCTTTAGGCAGTGAGGAGATTCCAATGACTTCTGGTCAGGGATCACCCAAAGGGTAGCACGGTGGTTAGCACTGCTGCCTCACAGCACCAGGGACTTGGGTTCGATTCCAGCCTTGGGTGACTGTCCGTGTGGAGTTTACACATTCTCCCCTTGTCTGTGTGAGCTTCTAAATGGTTGATCCAGTTTCCCACCACAGCTCAAACTGTGTAGGTTCGGTGGATTGATCATTCTAAATTGTCTGTAGCGTTCAGGGATTTCTAGGTTAAATGCATTGGGCAGGGGTAAATATAGGGAAATGGTTTGTATGGACTTGTTGGGCTGAAGGGCCTGTTTCAACACTGCAGGGATTCCATAAAAATAAGAATGGTAATGATGACTTTAGAGTTTTGTTTTTGGCTCGCACACATTGTTGAAATGAGGAATAATGAAGGAGAGAAAGTGCAGTAGGCCTTTCCTTCTCAGGCAGATTGTATTTTCTCCCTCTCTGTGCTGAATCACACAGGAATGTCATTCTCTCCCAAACTGTACCATGTGAGGTCTCCTTTGCATTGTCAAAACTATGTCCCCATCACATTCCCTGTTCCATGTAGGTGCACCATTGCTGCTGTCATCCATACACAGAGCCATACCCTTAGCAGAAAATGGTCTCGGTCAATTTGAAATATGTTTACATGTCCCTGCGACATTAAAAAATAAAATGTTTAATTTATTCAGAATACCTGTGTTAAAATGAACGCATTTTTAAAACAAATACAGAAATTGCTGGAAAAGCTCCTTTTACATGCTATATTTGTACCAACCTCCACCACTTCCTCTGGCAGCTCATTCCATACGCACACCACCCTCTGTGTGAAAAGGTGCCCTTTAGCCCTCATCAAAACCTTTCCCCTCTCACTTTCAAACAATGCCTTCTCGTATTGGACGCCCCTAACCTGGGGAAAAACCCTGACTACTCACCCTATCCATGGCCATTTTGATTTTATAAACCTTTACTGCTGCGAAATGTGACCCCAATCAACACGAATGGCTGTACTTTCACTCATCCTGGGCCTAAATTCTGAAATGCAATACTGACACCTCTTCCTTCTCCATCAAGTCACAATTCTAAATCCATTTTAATCAGTTTGTTCAGATGTATTATGAGACACTTCTGTGGGATTTGCACCTGGACCTTTGTGCCCGGAGGTAGGGACACTAGCATCAATCAGCAATACCTCTAAAGCTGTAACATTATTCTCCTGTGTGTTTGTTGATCAGCCTGTTCTGACATGATGTGACATACCTTTGCAACAGGCAGGACTTGAATCCAGTCCTTCTAGTCCAGAGCTTGGAGCACTATCACACAAGTTCAGGAATAGGAATCAAATCCAGAGATCTGGCTCAGAGGCAGGGACACTACCCAGCACACTACCATACCCAGATTTTGAGTCATATCTTAGAGCCCACTTTCTGCTGGGTGTGAATTTATTACAATCAGGTTACCATTACTGAATTACAAAAAACAATTTGTATTATTAATCAAATGCAAGATATTTGTCTTAAATGTCGGATATTGAGTGCATGTGCTGTGCCATCGAAATTAACTATGACCATCTTTAATCGCTATTATCTGTAGTCTGCAATATTAGGGAAAGAAATCTTGCAGACACACTCTGCCCAATGAAGGTTTTCAAATAGATATTTATTACTGAACACCAGAGACGAAGGAAGAGCTTAATTTCTGGTCCCAAAACACCGATCACTCTTAACCAACTCTAACGTGCGACTGCCTTCTTCCTAAAACAATGAAATGATACCAGGCCGGTTATTACTGTCTAGCCTCTCCTCCTCACTGACTGTGTCTTCAATCTGTCCCACATCCCCCTATCCACACAAGGCAACCCAAGCTCGGGGTCTTTGTGAAAATCAAGGCCGGAGTGTGCAGGCCTCCTGGAGAGAGGGATGGGCATTTTAAAACTGAAGGGGGTGGGTGAGGTGGCAATAATATCACACACTGGGCTGAGGGGTGGCAGATGGAGTTTAGTTTGGATTAATGCGAGGTATTGGATTTGGTAAATCAAACAAAAGCAGGATCTATACAATTAAAAACAGTGCCTTTGGCAGTGTTGTAGGACAGAGACCTAGGCCGTCAGGTATAATTCTTTAAAATTTGCATCTCATAGAGATAGTGTGGTTAAGAAGGTGTTTAACACACTGGTCTTCATTGGCCAGACCTTTGAGTATCGGAATTGGGACGTCATGTTGTGGTTGTACAGGACATTGGTGAGACCTCTTCAGGAATACTGTATCCAGCGTGGTCATCCTGCCCGCTCATTCCATAGGCACACCACCCTCTGGGTGAAAAAGCTGCCCCTTAGGTCACTTTTAAATGTTTCCCCTCTCACCTTAAACCTATGTCCTCTAGTTTTGGTCACGCGTACCCTTGGAAAACACCTTGACTATTCACTTTGATATTATTGACCTTGATATAATTAAGATGGAGAGGGTTGAGAACAGATTAACCTGGATGTTTCTGGGAATGGAGGGAGTGAGCTATAAGTAGAGGCATGAGATTAAGGGGTAACTTTACAGAGGTTTATAAAATCATGAGGGGTACAGATAAGCTTAAGGGCTGATGACTTTTCCCTCAAGGTGGGGATTCAAAACTGGGGGATATTTTAAGGTGCGAAGAAAAAGGTTTACATAAGTCATGAGAGGTAATTATTTGAGATAGAATCTGGCTTGTGTGTGGAATGAACTTACAGAGGAAGTGGTGAAAGCAGGGACAGTTACAACGTTTAAAGGACATTTAGATAAGACATCGATAAGACATCAGTTTGGATGGTGCTGTGAGCAGCTGCCCTCTCCCTCCCCCTCTCTGAATGAATCCCTGTTGGTTTTCACCCTTGCCAATGCCTGTGCAGTGGCGTGTGGAGGCCAGCAGAGGGTGGCATTGCATCACTTTAAGCACCACAGAGACCGCCAGACCATCCCCACACAGAGACACACAGATACACACACGGGAATGGTTAGGGCACTGCGTGAAGCTCATCTGGTAACTTAAATGAAACATAAAGAAATGCTCAATTCGCCTCGTAAACTGTTAAAATATGAGTGTCAGATCTACCAAATCCCACTGTTTAAATAAAAACATCAATTTATTTTTTAACTCTGAAAGTCAACATTTTACACCCCTTTCTCTTAACTGCTTATTTCCCGACTCCAGCTCTATAGCAATATATTGTTTCTGGGTCTGCCATATTTTCATATCACAGGTGCTTGTAAGCTCTCAGTTCAGAACAGAATTCACCCTCGCTTAAAGGTACAGTACACGCTTTCAACTTCATCACATTATACTCTGGTGAATATCGATAAGTGGAACCTATCCGGATTTCTCTTGCTCTGTGGTTTGTCAATATTTCATTTGCTCCGTCTGGTGTGTGTCAGGACTTTTGTTGCTCCATTGACAGCATGTCATTATTCGACTTTGTCTATAGGAATATATCAGTATTTCACTTGCTCACACTCGTGTATGTGGGGCAGGATTTCAGTTGTTTCATGGGGACTGTAACACTGTAACAATCTCAATGTTTGTAGATGGCACCGAACCTGGAAGAACTCTGAAGTCTATGGAGGACAGTGTGGAACTGTAACAGGACAATCACACGTTGGTGTAGTGTTCAGGTTTATGGCAGATGGGGATTAATGCAGAGCAGTTTGAGGTGATACACTTTGGTAGGAAAGACAATGAAAGACAGTTCAAAACAGGCTGTGCCATTATAAAGGGGGTACGGGAACAGAGAGTCCTGGGTGTATATGAGCACAGATTGTTGAAGATGTCAGGACAAGTGGGGAGAGCAGTAACTATCACAGATTAGTTTCAGTATCTGAGCTGTTTACAGGGGGAGGTGGAGGAGGGAGTCTCCATGCTCCCTTCCTGGGAGGTGGTGGTGACGATGTGTAGGGGGGGGGGGGGGGGGGGACATGGTCATGGTGAGGTGTCCGGAGGGAGTCAGTCCACAGTGTTGTATCCATGCAGTGTTATTAATGTGGTGGGGGGAGGGGGTAAAGTGGAGGGAGAGAGAGAGAGAGAAAGAGACAGACAGAGACAGAGAGAGACAGAGACACAGAGACAGAGAGAAGGTGTTGCATGCGGCAGTGAGAGTGGTTGACCATGAGCCTTGTTCGGGGGTTGGTGCTATAACAGATATACAGTGAGTGTGAGGGAGCAGAGAGAATACCGTGACCCTTATACTGATAGAGCGGGGAAGGTTATTGATACTTGTCCTATATTGCTGAACATTTCTTCAGACCGCAGATACTGCACTGAGCTGGGTGGTGAGCTCAGACCATGCTCGGTGGGTCTGGTCGTGTCGCCCACTCTGGGAAGAGACTAGTCCCTCTCTGTACTAGCCCATTCACCAGGACCTCCGTGCTCCTGTCGACAAACCGTGGTGTAATTACCCCTTATCTGCCATGCTCGGGGTAAACTGTGCAGGGCAGCTCCTAACAGAGAAAGCTCAAACTTGTGCTCAGTGGCCTTTTAAAGATGGCGCCAGTGTCATGAATCATGGAATATCCAGGGACACCCGGGAGATGGTGAGTACCTCCAGCCATATTGGGTGGGAGAATCGGGCTGGTATTGAATGAGAGGGACACCATGGGGTGGGTGGTTAATGAGGTGAGTTTGATAAGATAGCACCAGGAAACTAGCTCGGCCTAGTGTAGATGATCCCTCCGTCGATGGAAATGGCACTGAGACAAATTATTATTAGATTTAGCTCAATGAGCCAAAGACTCTGCTGACACTACTCCCAGATACAAAGCTGCAGAACAAATACTCATCTAAAACTCTGCATCACCTGAACTCCCACCAATATCATTTTCACCTACAATTCCTGGAAACACTTATGTTACAGGATGCTGTTAAAATGTTTTCATTTCTGCATTCTGAAACCTGGGAACACATCCTTCCATAACATTTTCTCTCAGTCTCCCCCTCTCTGTCTATTTCCCATACCCCTCCCATTTGTTATTGTTTAAACTGATTCCCCCTCCATCTCTGTATCTCTGTGGCAGGGATGTTCACACCCACAGCATCCTCTTGTCAGGGCACAATGGAGAGATGGAGTTGTAAATGGATGGGAGCTGCACATCCTGTCAGGTCCAGCATGGGCTGCAAGATTCCCCACACTGGGCAGTGATCTAACACACTGTTACTGAGCAATGCACTGGGGTGGTGTACACAGTCCGACATGCTGGGAGGGTAACTGCTCCTGGTTTACAGATCAATGCACTGGGGTGGTGTTCACAGTCCTACATGCTGGGAGGGTAGCTGCTCCTAGTTTACAGATCAGTGCACTGGGGTGGGGGGCACAGTCCGACATGTTGGGAGGGTAACTGCTCCTGGTTTACAGATTAATTCACGGGTGACCACTGCACAGATCACTGTGCTGGTCAGACGATCTGGTTGAGGTTAATAGATAATGCCCTGCTGTGGTCTGCACTTCTCCCGCTGCTGGACAGATATCTACTCCGGGGTTATAGATCAATGCACTGCTGTGGTCTGCACAGCTCCCCGTGTTGGACAGATATCTAATCTGGGTTTACAGATCAATGCACTGCTGTGGTCTGCACTTCTCACCGCGCTGGACAGATAAGTGGTCTGGGATTATAGATCAATGCCCTGATCTGATCTGTGAAGTGCTCCACTCTGGACAGATTGCTGGGTTGTACTGAGACAGGACACTGGCTTGGTCTGCACAGTGTTCCACGGTGAACAGATATCTCCTCTGGCTTTATGGGGTCTGGGCTGGTTCTGTGAGGTGGATTGAGAATGTGGTATATCTAACCATTTCAGCTGATCTGGCAATGCCTTTAGTTCCCATTCCTGTGATTGGACCCTCCGTCTCTCACCACATTAATGTTACAGTGTGTCCTGGTACTGTACATCATGTTGGTGGGGTGGGTAGGGGGGAAAGGTGATGGACAGGTCAAAGAGTTCCCCGGAACGTTCTGTCCCTGACATTCTATAACTGCCATTCCCCGGAATGTTCTGTCCCTGACAGTTGTAGTGAACAGCCGGACGTCAGTGAATTGAACAAACGATAAGATCCCGAGGGAAGAGATCCCGTTCCAGGGAGAAGGAGACACTGTTCCGAAGACCCCTCAGGCAGTTAAAGGGGTGAATACGTTTTCCCTGCGTTTACATTTCTTCACGTCACAGGATCGACCACAATTTAGACCAAAATACAGAAATTCCCAAATTCCGTTTGTCTTCAGGAAACTGGTAGAGAATCCTTCAGGACAGCAACGTTTCCACCCTCCGTATTAGGAACTGGGAAGGAGTGACCTGTGTCTGCTCTCGAGTGATCGAGTGTGTGGGAATGTTCTAGAAACCATCTCTCCTTATGGATGTGTCTGTGTGTGTTTGGGGAGGGAGGGTTTCTTCTGGTTTATGTCACATTTTTGTCAGTAATTCCGACCTTCCCATTTGTTATTCCAGCTCCAATTATTTTACTAAATACCTGAATACAGGGACACATTTGAAAATCTCACTGGGTCCCCGATCAAACGGGTCCCTTTACCTCCAGGCTGATAGATAATGGGTTTGTTTTCCTTCCTCACAGTTAACGTAGTGACCATCTACGTCCTGCTTTATAAAGATTGTGGATTGTCTCCATGTGTCAGACGTTACCTGGGGGCCATGGCAGCGGCGGATCTCCTGGTCATTATCCTCGACCTGATCCTGAGGCACATTCCCATTGTTTATCGGGAAGAGTTTTATTTCCTGTACTCCGTCCCCGTGTGTAATATCCACGCTGTCCTGCTTTATGCAGCCACTGACTGCTCTGTCTGGTTAACCGTCACTTTCACCTTTGATCGGTTTGTGGCCATTTGTTGCCAGAAGCTGAAAAGTAAATATTGCAGTGAGAAAACGGCGGCTGTGGTTCTGGGAGCAGTGACTGTGCTGAGCTGTTTAAAGAACATTTTCTGGTATTTTATGCTCAAGGCTCGGTATTGGCTGGAGAACGCTCCCTGGTTTTGTTCTGTAACAGGCGCTGGTCAATACTCCATTGTCTGGGTCACAATCGCGTCCCTCCACTATATTCTAACCCCGTGTGTCCCATTTCTCCTGATTCTGCTGCTCAATGTTCTCACCGTCAGACACATTTTAGTGACCAGCAGAGCCCGCAGGAGACTCCGCGCTCACACCAATGGGGACGCTCAGTCTGACACAGAAATGAGAAACCGAAAAAAATCCATCATTTTACTGTTTGTGATCTCGGCGAATTTCATCCTGTTATGGTCAACGTTAATGCTGTATACTATATGGTACCGGATGGATGATATTGGGTATCGGTCTGTGTCTCTCCATCCCTTTATGCAGGAATTGGGCTTCATGCTGCAGCTCCTCAGTTGCTGCACAAACACCGCGATTTATGCCGTGACTCAGACTAAGTTCAGGCAGCAGCTGAAGAATGTGCTGAAATATCCCTTCACCCAAATCCATCCATCAATCAAATTCCCTCCTTAATCAATCCATCCGGGATTTTCTAATTTCAGTTCAGTGTTTCAGCGATGGAGCAGCCTGTCGCTATGGTAACAGACTGAGGGTAGCGATGGGTTGTCCATCCTTATCCCACAGGTGGGTTACAGGGAAACATTTCAATGTTTCTCACAACTCAGGGGCCAGTGAGAAAAGGCACCATTCCACTGACTGTATCCATCACTTCCACTTGTAACCAATAAAAATGTTGATTAAAGCGTGCTGAGCAGCAGAGTGAGATGTTGTTGTGTGTCTTTGTGTTGGAGAAACTGAGCTGGAGAGAGACAGACTCAGCCCCAAGTCCTGGTCCTCAGGGAAGGGGAAGGCACCGCGCCCTGAGCTCAGGAGCTGGGTTTAACTCCCTCTGACTCCCCCACTCCAACCTGGACTCCCCATTTCCTCTCCCCCACTCTCTCCACCTGCCTCCACTCTTTCCTCTCCCCCTCCCCTGCACTGTCTCTCTCTCTCTCCTGCCGTCTCTGTCTCCCTCCCGCGATTCCGTCTCTACACCATTTTCCCCCTCTTCCCATCTCCTACATCTCTCTGTCACCTCACAACCACCCCTCCAACCACATGCAGCCATAGCACCAACCACTAACCCCCTCCCCAGTCTCTTGATCAGAGGAAGAGGGACGCGTCAGGGAGGCAGACTGCGTCAGAGAGGGAGGGAGGGGCATGAGGGAGAGATATTTCGTCAGAAAGAAACAGAGGGAGGTGGGGAGAAAGAGAGACCGAGGTAGTTGGATCGAGAGTGAGAGAAGGTGGAGAGAGAGTGAAGGAGCAGGGAGGGAGAGAGAGAGAGAGAGAGAGAGAGAGAGAGAGAGAGAGAGAGAGAGAGGCAAGGGAGAGATAAGGTGAGGGAGAGAGAGAGAGAAATAGGGGAGGACATAACGAGAGTGGGGTCAGAGAATGGGGGACAGAGAGAGGGGAACAGAGAGAGAGGGGGACGGAGAGAGAGGTACAGAGAGAAAGGGGGGACAGAGAGAGGGGGACAGAGAGATGGGGACAGAGAGAACGGGAGAGAGGGGGGACAGAGAGAGGGGTACAGAGAGAGAGGGGGACAGAGAGAGAGGTACAGAGAGAAAAGGGGGGCAGAGAGAGGGGGACAGAGAGATGGGGACAGAGAGAACGGGAGGGAGATGGGGACAGAGAGAACGGGAGAGAGAGGGGGCAGAGAGAGAGGTACAGAGAGAAAGAGGGGACAGAGAGATGGGGACAGAGAGAGGGGTCAGAGAGAGGGGGACAGAGAGAGAGGTACAGAGAGAAAGGGGGACAGAGAGAACGGGAGAGAGAGGGGGACAGAGAGAGGAGGACAGAGAGAGAGGTACAGAGAGAAAGGGGGGACAGAGAGAGGGGGACAGAGAACGGGAGAGAGAGGGGGACAGAGAGAGGGGGACAGAGAGAGGGGTCAGAGAGAGGGGTCAGAGAGAGGGGGACAGAGAGAGAGGTAGAGAGAGAAAGGGGGAACAGAGAGATGGGGACAGAGAGAACGGGAGAGAGGGGGGACAGAGTGAGGGGGGCAGAGAGAGAGGTACAGAGAGAAAGGGGGGACAGAGAGAGGAGGACAGAGAGATGGGGACAGAGAGAACGGGAGAGAGAGGTGGACAGAGAGGGGGGGACAGAGAGAGGGGTCAGAGAGAGGGGTCAGAGAGAGGGGGACAGAGAGAGGGGGACAGAGAGAGGGGGACAGAGAGAGAGGTACAGAGAGAGAGGTGGGACAGAGAGATGGGGACAGATAGAACCGGAGAGAGAGGGGGACAGAGCGAGGGGTACAGAGAGAAATGGGGGACAGAGAGAGGGGGACAGAGAGATGGGGACAGAGAGAACTGGAGAGAGAGGGGGACACAGCGAGAGGTACAGAGAGAAAGGGGGGACAGAGAGATGGGGACAGAGAGATGGGGACAGAGAGAACGGGAGAGAGAGGGGGACAGAGAGAGGGGTCAGAGAGAGGGGGACAGAGAGAGAGGTACAGAGAGAAAGGGGGGACAGAGAGATGGGGACAGAGAGAACGGGAGAGAGGGGGGACTGAAAGAGGGGGACAGAGAGAGAGGTACAGAGAGAAAGGGGGGACAGAGAGATGGGGACAGAGAGAACGGGAGAGAGAGGTGGACAGAGAGAGGGGGACAGAGACAGGGGTCAGAGAGAGGGGTCAGAGAGAGGGAGACAGAGAGAGGGAGACAGAGAGTGAGGTACAGAGAGAAAGGGGGACAGAGAGATGGGGACAGAGAGAGGGGTCTGAGAGAGGGAGGCAGAGAGTGTGGACAGAGAGTGGGGGATGGAGAGAGTGGGAGACAGAGGCGGGACGGGGGACAGAGAGGGAGGTGACAGAGAGAGGAGGGTGTGATAGGGGGACACAGAGAGAGGGGGAACAGAGAGCGTGTGGGGACAGAGAGAGTGGGACAGAGAGAGGGGGCAGAGAGAGGGGGAACAAAGAGAGGGGAGACGCAGAGAGGGGGGATAAAGAGAGGGGGACAGAGAGAGGGGGACAGAGAGAGGGGACAGAGAGAGGGGTACAGAGAGATGCGGGACAGAGGGGGGAGAGGGGGTACAGAGAGAATGGGACAGAGAGAGGGAGGTCAGAGAGAATGGGACAGAGAGAGGCGGGCAGAGAGAGGGGGACAGAGAGATGCGGGACAGGGGGGGAGACGGAGGTACAGAGAGAGTGGGACAGAGAGAGGGAGGACAGATACAGGGGGAAAGAGAGAGGGGACAGAGAGAGAGAGAGTGACAGAGAGAGGGGGGGACAGAGAGAGGGGGGGGCAGAGAGGGGGGACAGAGAGGAACACAGAGCGGGGAGGGGGCGAAAGACACAGTGGGGACAGAAAAAGGGGGGTACAGAGAGGGGGGCAGAGAGAGGTGTACAGGGGGGACAGAGAGGGGGGACTGAACGGGGGGAACAGAGGGGGGAAACAGAAAGAGGGGACGGGGAACAGAGAGAGGAGGACAGAGAGAGAGGGGACAGAGAGAGAGGAGGACAGACAGAGAGGGGACAGAGAGAGAGGGGACAGAGAGAGGGGGACAGAGTGATAGGGTACGGGGGACAGAGATGTGGGACAGAGAGAGGGAGGGGACAGAGAGAGAAGGACAGAGAGGGGGACAGAGAGAGAGGGGACAGAGAGAGGGGGTCAGAGAGAGGGGGACAGAGAGGGGGGCAGAGAGAGAGGGGCAGAGAGAGAGGGGCAGAGAGAGGGGGACAGAAAGAGGAGGTAGAGAGAACGGGGGAAAGAAAGAAGAGGAAAGACAGAGGGGGACAGAGGGGACGGACAGAGAGAGTGGTGACAAAGAGAGGGTGGGAATGAGAGAGGGGCGGACAGAGAGGGGGGACAGAGAGGTGGGGACAGAGAAGGGGCAGTCAGAGAGGGAGGGGACAGAGAGAGAGAGAGGGGGACAAGTGAGTGGCGGGGGAGAGGTAGGGGAGAGATGGGGAGTGAGGAGTGTAAAGAGAGGGGGAAGAGAGAGAGGGTGGACAGAGAGGGGGGATTGTGAGTGGGAGGACGGAGAGAGAGGGGGACAGAGAGAGAGGGGTGGACAGAGAGATGGAGACAGAGGAGAGGAGGGTACAGAGAGAGGGGGGAAAGACAGAGGGGTGACAGGGAGAGAGGGGTACAGAGAGAGAGGGACAGATAGAGGGGTACAGAGAGAGGGGGAAAATGAGGGGGGACAGCGGTACGGGGGGGACTGAGGGGGGGGCAGTGAGAGAGGGACCGAGAGAATGGTGGGGGGAAAGAGAGAGGGGGACGAGGGGACAGAGAGAAGGGGATAGATAGGGGGCGGCAGGGAGAGGGGAATGGAGAGAGAGGGGGGACAGAGGGGGGACAGAGAGAGGGGGTAGAGAGAGGGGGACAGAGAGGGGGGCACAGAGAAAGGGGGACAGAGAGAGGGGGAGATAGAGAGGAGGGACAAAGAGAGGTGAGACAGAGACGGGGGGACAGAGAGGGGGACATAGAGAGAGGGGAACGGAGAGAGGGAGGGTTCAGAGAGAGGGGGGACAGGGGGGTCAGGGGAGACAGAGAGAGATGGAACACACAGAGGGGAACGGTGAGAGAGGGGGGACAGAGAGAGGGGAATGGTGAGAGAGGGGGCACAGAGAGAGGGTGGACACAGAAAGGGGAACGGAGAGAGAGGGGGGCAGAGGGAGGGAAATGGAGAGAGGGGGACAGAGAGAGGGGGCATACAGAGGGGAACAGTGAGAGGGGGGACAGAGGGGGGACAGAGAGAGGGGACAGATAGGGGGGGCAGAGAGAGGGGAACAGAGAGAGAGGGGGTTCAGAGAGAGGGGGACAGAGAGGTGGGGGACAGAGAGAGGGGACAGAGAGAGGGGGATACAGACAGGGGGGAACAGAGGGGGGGCTGAGAGAGGGGGCAGAGAGAGGGGGACAGAGAGAGGGGGGACAGAGAGGGGAGTGTCAGTGAGGGGGAGAAAGAGAGATGAGTGACAGAGTGAGGGGGGACAGGGGGAGCAGAGAGAGTGGTACAGAGAGGGCAGACTGACAGCGGGGGGGCAGAGAGAAGGAGGGACGGAGAGAGAGGGGGACAGCGAAAGATGGGGATAGAGAAGGGGGGCAGAGAGAGGGGGGGCAGAGAGAGAGAGGGACAGAGAGGGGGGACTGAGAGAGGAGGGAACAGAGGGAGAGGGGGTCAGCGAAAGGGGGGCAGAGGGGGGAGAGAGAGAGGGTGACAGAGAGAGAGGAGGACAGAGAGAGAGGGGGGACAGAGAGAGAGGGGGTAGAGAGAGGGGGGGGACAGAGAGAGGGGACAGAGAGAGAGGGGGACAGAGGAAGAGGGGGGACAGTGAGGGCGGACAGAGAGAGAGGGAGGACAGAGAGAGGTGGTAGAGAGAGAAGGGGACAGAGAGGGGGCACAGAGAGGGTGGGACAGAGAGAGGTGTACAGAGAGGTGGAGACAGAGAGAGGGGCACAGAGAGAGGGGGGGCAGTGAGAGAGGGGAGACAGAGGGACGGGGGCGCAGTAGAGGGGGGACAGGGGGACAGAGAGTGGGGGACAGAGAGGGGGGAATGAGAGAGGTGGACAGAGTGGGCGGACTGAGAGCGGGGTGACAGAAGAAGGGGCAGAGAGAGAGGGGGGCCGAGAGAGGGGGACAGAGAGCGGGAGAGACGGGTGTGGGGGGCAGAGAGAGTGGGATTCACAGAGAGGACGGCAGAGGGGGCAGAGAGAGGCGTACACAGAGAGGTGGACAGAGAGAGAGGGAGGGCAGAGAGTGGGGACAGAGAGGGGGGACAGAGAGAGGGGAACAGAGAGAGCGGGCGGAGAGCGGGGGGACAGGGGGAGAAGAGAAAGGGGGACAGAGAGAGGAGGGAACAGAGGGAGAGGGGGTCAGTAGGGTGCAGAGTGGGAAGAGAGAGGGGTGACAGAGAGAGGTGGTACAGAGAGAGGGGTGATAGGGGGGGCAGAGAGAGGGGGGACAGAGAGAGGGGGTACAGAGAGAGGGGGACAGAAAGAGGGGGGACAGAGAGAGGGGTATAGAGAGAGGGGGATAGAGAGAGGGGGGCAGAGAGAGGGGAACGGAGAGAGAGGGGGTCAGAGAGGGAGAGGACAGAGAGAGGGGAACGGAGAGGGGGGACCGAGAAGGGGGATAGAGAAGGGGGGACAGAGAGAGGGCAAAGGAGAGAGAGGGGGGCAGATAGAGTAGAACGGACAGAGAGGGGGGACAGAGAGAGGGGGGGCACAGAGAGTGGTGGACAAAAAGAGGGGACAGAGAGAGGGTGGAAAGAAAGAAGGGGGGACAGAGGGAGCGGACAGAGAGAGTAGGGACAGAGAGAGGGAGGGACAGAGAAAGAAGGGGACAGAGAGAGGGAGACAGAGAGAGGGGAACAGACAGAGAGGGTTGGACAGAGAGATGGGGACAGAGGGAAAGGAAGGGACAGAGTGAGAAGGTGACAGAGAGTGTGGGGACAGAGAGGAGGGTGACAGAGCAGGGGGTACAGAGAGGGGGGGCAGCGAGAGAGGGGGGAACAGAGATAGGGGACAGAGAGAGTGGGGACAGAGAGACGGGGGTGGACTGAGATATGGGGACAGAGTGAGAGGAAGGTACAGAGAGAGGGATGGACAGAGAGAATGGGGACAGAGAGAAGGGTGACAGAGAGAGTGGGGAGAGACAGAGGGGGACAGAGCAGGGGGACAGAGAGAGGGGGCGACAGAGAAAGGGGGACAGAGAGAGGAGGGAACAGAGGGAGGGGGGTTGGGGGGTAGAGGGGGAAGAGAGAGGGGTGATAGAGAGAGAGGGGGAGAGAGAGATGAGAAAGTGAGAGAGTGGGGACAGAGAGAGGGGGTGGACAGAAAGAGGGGGACAGAGAGAGGGTGGAAAGAAAGGGGGGGAAAGAGAGAGAGGGAGACAGAGCGGGCGGACATAGAGAGGGGTGACAGAGAGAGAGGAGGACAGAGAGAGAGGGGGACAGAGAAGTGGACAGAGAGAGGGGTACAGAGGAAGAGGGGAGAGAGAGAGGCGGACAGAGAGAGAGGGAGGACAGAGAGAGGTGGTACACAGAGAGGGGGCATAGAGAGAGAGGGAAAAGAGGGGGGTACAGGGGGAAGGAGGGACAGAGGGAGGGGGGCAGAGAGAGAGGGGACAGTGAGAGAGAGGAGACAGAGAGACGGGGGCGTAGTTAAGGGGGGCACAGGGGGAGGGAGAGGGGGCACAGGGAAGGGGAATGAGAAAGTGTGACAGATGGGGCGTACTGACAGCCGGGGGACAGAGAGAAGGAGGGACAGAGAGAGAGGGGGAACGAGAGAGGGGGACAGAGAGTGGGAGAGACGGTGGGGGGGGCGGGAGGCAGAGAGAGTGGGGGTCACACAGTGAGGGGCGGCAGAGGGGCAGAGAGAGGTGTACAGAGAGAGTGGGACAGAGAGAGAGAGGACAGAGAGAGGGGGGATAGAGAGAGAGGGGGCAGAGAGAGGGGGACTGAGCGGGGCGACAGAGAATTGAGGGGACAGAGGAAGAAGGACAGAGAGAGAGGAGGGAACAGAGGGAGAGGGGGTCAGAGAGGGGGGGTTTGCAGAGGGGGAAGAGAGAGGGGTGACAGAGAGAGAGTGGGACAGAGAGAGAGGGAGACAGAAAGAGAAGGGGACAGAGAGAGGGTGACAGAGAGAGAGTGGGGGCAGAGAGAGGGGGTGCCAGAGAGAGGGGAGAAATCGAGAGATGGGGGACAGAGAGACGGGGTGGTCAGAGAGATGTGGACAGAGGGAGAGGAGGGTACAGAGAGAGGGGTGGACAGAAAGAGGGGGACAGAGAGAGGGTGGAAAGAAAGAGGAGGAAAGAAAGGGGGGAACAGAGCGGGCGGACAGAGAGAGTGGTGACAGAAAGATGGAGGGACAGAGAAAGAGAGGGACAGAGAGAGGGGGACAGAGAGAAGGGGGACAGAGTGGGGGCGGTCAGAGAGAGAGGGGGTCAAAGACAGAGGGGGATAGAGAGAGAGGGGGACAGAGATAAGGGGAGAGAGAGGGCACGGTCAGAGAGAGGGGTCAGAGAGGGGTGGACAGACAGAGAGGGGGACAAGAGAATGGGGCAGAAAGAGGATGGAGTGATAGGGGAGAGAGAGGGGATAGAGAGATGGGGAAGAGAGAGGGGGACAGAGAGAGGGGTGCAGAGAGTGGGGGGACAGAGAGGAGGGTGACAGAGCAGGGGGTACAGAGAGGGGGGACAGAGAGAGAGGGGGACAGAGATAGGGGACAGAGAGGGGGGACAGAGAGAGGGGAACAGAGAGAGGGGCGGAGAGCGGGGGGACAGGGGGAGAAGAGAAAGGGGGACAGAGAGAGGAGGGAACAGAGGGAGAGGGGGTCAGTAGGGTGCAGAGTGGGAAGAGAGAGGGGTGACAGAGAGAGGTGGTACAGAGAGAGGGGTGATAGGGGGGCAGAGAGAGGGGGGACAGAGAGAGGGGGTACAGAGAGAGGGGGACAGAAAGAGGGAGGACAGAGAGAGGGGTATAGAGAGAAGGGGATAGAGAGAGGGGGGCAGAGAGAGGGGAACGGAGAGAGAGGGGGTCAGAGAGGGAGAGGACAGAGAGAGGGGAACGGAGAGGAGGGACCGAGAGGGGGGATAGAGAAGGGGGGACAGAGAGAGGGCAAAGGAGAGAGAGGGGGGCAGATAGAGTAGAACGGACAGAGAGGGGGGACAGAGAGAGGGGGGGCACAGAGAGTGGTGGACAAAAAGAGGGGACAGAGAGAGGGTGGAAAGAAAGAAGGGGGGACAGAGGGAGCGGACAGAGAGAGTAGGGACAGAGAGAGGGAGGGACAGAGAAAGAAGGGGACAGAGAGAGAGGGAGACAGAGAGAGGTGAACAGACAGAGAGGGTTGGACAGAGAGATGGGGACAGAGGGAAAGGAAGGGACAGAGTGAGAAGGTGACAGAGAGTGTGGGGACAGAGAGGAGGGTGACAGAGCAGGGGGTACAGAGAGGGGGGGCAGCGAGAGAGGGGGGAACAGAGATAGGGGACAGAGAGAGTGGGGACAGAGAGACGGGGGTGGACTGAGATATGGGGACAGAGTGAGAGGAAGGTACAGAGAGAGGGATGGACAGAGAGAATGGGGACAGAGAGAAGGGTGACAGAGAGAGTGGGGAGAGACAGAGGGGGACAGAGCAGGGGGACAGAGAGAGGGGGCGACAGAGAAAGGGGGACAGAGAGAGGAGGGAACAGAGGGAGGGGGGTTAGGGGGGTAGAGGGGGAAGAGAGAGGGGTGATAGAGAGAGAGGGGGAGAGAGAGATGAGAAAGTGAGAGAGTGGGGACAGAGAGAGGGGGTGGACAGAAAGAGGGGGACAGAGAGAGGGTGGAAAGAAAGGGGGGGAAAGAGAGAGAGGGAGACAGAGCGGGCGGACATAGAGAGGGGTGACAGAGAGAGAGGAGGACAGAGAGAGAGGGGGACAGAGAAGTGGACAGAGAGAGGGGTACAGAGGAAGAGGGGAGAGAGAGAGGCGGACAGAGAGAGAGGGAGGACAGAGAGAGGTGGTACACAGAGAGGGGGCATAGAGAGAGAGGGAAAAGAGGGGGGTACAGGGGAAGGAGGGACAGAGGGAGGGGGGCAGAGAGAGAGGGGACAGTGAGAGAGAGGAGACAGAGAGACGGGGGCGTAGTTAAGGGGGGCACAGGGGGAGGGAGAGGGGGCACAGGGAAGGGGAATGAGAAAGTGTGACAGATGGGGCGTACTGACAGCCGGGGGACAGAGAGAAGGAGGGACAGAGAGAGAGGGGGAACGAGAGAGGGGGACAGAGAGTGGGAGAGACGGTGGGGGGGGCGGGAGGCAGAGAGAGTGGGGGTCACACAGTGAGGGGCGGCAGAGGGGCAGAGAGAGGTGTACAGAGAGAGTGGGACAGAGAGAGAGAGGACAGAGAGAGGGGGGATAGAGAGAGAGGGGGCAGAGAGAGGGGGACTGAGCGGGGCGACAGAGAATTGAGGGGACAGAGGAAGAAGGACAGAGAGAGAGGAGGGAACAGAGGGAGAGGGGGTCAGAGAGGGGGGGTTTGCAGAGGGGGAAGAGAGAGGGGTGACAGAGAGAGAGTGGGACAGAGAGAGAGGGAGACAGAAAGAGAAGGGGACAGAGAGAGGGTGACAGAGAGAGAGTGGGGGCAGAGAGAGGGGGTGCCAGAGAGAGGGGAGAAATCGAGAGATGGGGGACAGAGAGACGGGGTGGTCAGAGAGATGTGGACAGAGGGAGAGGAGGGTACAGAGAGAGGGGTGGACAGAAAGAGGGGGACAGAGAGAGGGTGGAAAGAAAGAGGAGGAAAGAAAGGGGGGGAACAGAGCGGGCGGACAGAGAGAGTGGTGACAGAAAGATGGAGGGACAGAGAAAGAGAGGGACAGAGAGAGGGGGACAGAGAGAAGGGGGACAGAGTGGGGGCGGTCAGAGAGAGAGGGGGTCAAAGACAGAGGGGGATAGAGAGAGAGGGGGACAGAGATAAGGGGGAGAGAGAGGGCACGGTCAGAGAGAGGGGTCAGAGAGGGGTGGACAGACAGAGAGGGGGACAAGAGAATGGGGCAGAAAGAGGATGGAGTGATAGGGGAGAGAGAGGGGATAGAGAGATGGGGAGAGAGAGGGGGACAGAGAGAGGGGTGCAGAGAGTGGGGGGACAGAGAGGAGGGTGACAGAGCAGGGGGTACAGAGAGGGGGGACAGAGAGAGAGGGGGACAGAGATAGGGGACAGAGAGAGTGGGGACAGAGAGAGGGGGTGGACAGAGAGGGGTGACAGAGAGAGAGGAGGACAGAGAGAGAGGGAACATAGAGAAGGGTGACAGAGCAGGGGGTACAGAGAGGGGGGACAGAGAGAGAGTGGAGACAGAGATAGGGGGACAGAGAGAGAGGTGAAAGGGAGAGAGGCGGACAGAGAGAGGGGGTACAGAGAGGGGGTGTCAGAGGGGGGGACAGAGAGAGGGGGTTAGAGTGGAGGGGGACAGAGAGAGGGTGGAAAGAAAGGGGGGGAAAGAGAGAGAGGGGGACAGAGCGGGCGGACAGAGAGAGGGGTGACAGAGAGAGAGGAGGACAGAGAGAGAGGGGGGCAGAGAAGTGGACAGAGAGAGGGGTACAGAGGAAGAGGGGGGGCAGAGAGAGAGGACAGAGAGAGGGGACAGAGGAAGAGGGGAGAGAGAGAGGCGGACAGAGAGAGAGGGAGGACAGAGAGAGGTGGTACACAGAGAGGGGGCATAGAGAGAGAGGGAACAGAGGGGGGTACAGGTGGAAGGAGGGACAGAGGGAGGGGGCAGAGAGAGAGAGGGGACAGTGAGAGAGAGGAGACAGAGAGACGGGAGCGTAGTAGAGGGGGGCACAGGGGGAGGGAGAGGGGGCACAGAGAAGGGGAATGAGAAAGTGTGACAGATGTGGCGTACTGACAGCCGGGGGACAGAGAGAAGGAGGGACAGAGAGAGAGGGGGAACGAGAGAGGGGGACAGAGAGCGGGAGGACAGAGAGAGAGGGGGATAGAGAGAGAGGGGGCAGAGAGAGGGAGACTGATCGGGGGGACAGAGAATTGAGGGGACAGAGGAAGAAGGACAGAGAGAGAGGAGGGAACAGAGGGAGAGGGGGTCAGAGAGGGGGGGTTGCAGAGGGGGAAGAGAGAGGGGTGACAGAGAGAGAGTGGGACAGAGAGAGAGGGAGACAGAAAGAGAAGGGGACAGAGAAGAGGGTGACAGAGAGAGAGTGGGGGCAGAGAGAGGGGGTGCCAGAGAGAGGGAGAAATCGAGAGATGGGGGACAGAGAGACGGGGTGAACAGAGAGATGTGGACAGAGGGAGGGGAGGGTACAGAGAGAGGGGTGGACAGAAAGAGGGGGGCAGAGAGAGGGTGGAAAGAAAGAGGAGGAAAGAGAGGGGGGAACAGAGCGGGCGGACAGAGAGAGTGGTGATAGAAAGATGGAGGGACAGAGAAAGAGAGGGACAGAGAGAGGGGGACAGAGAGAAGGGGGACAGAGTGGGGGCGGTCAGAGAGAGAGGGGGTCAAAGACAGAGGGGGATAGAGAGAGTGGGGGACAGAGAGAAGGGGAGAGAGAGGGCACGGTCAGAGAGAGGGGTCAGAGAGGGGTGGACAGACAGAGAGGGGACAAGAGAATGGGGAAGAGAGAGGATGGAGTGATAGGGGAGAGAGAGGGGATAGAGAGATGGGGAAGAGAGAGGGGGACAGAGAGAGGGGTGCAGAGAGTGGGGGGACAGAGAGGAGGGTGACAGAGCAGGGGGTACAGAGAGGGGGGACAGAGAGAGAGGGGGACAGAGATAGGGGACAGAGACAGTGGGGACAGAGAGAGAGGGGTGGACAGAGAGGGGTGGCAGAGAGAGAGGGAACAGAGAGAAGGGTGACAGAGCAGGGGGTACAGAGAGGGGGGACAGAGAGAGAGTGGAGACAGAGATAGGGGGCAGAGAGAGAGGTAAGAGGGAGAGAGGGGGACAGAGAGAGGGGGTACAGAGAGAGGGGGGTCAGGGGGGGACAGAGAGAGTGGGTTAGAGAGGAGGGGGACAGAGAGGGGGGAAGAGAGATGGGGACAGAGAGACGGGAACGGAGAGAGAGGGGGACAGAGAGAGGGGAAGGGAGAGAGAGGGGGGACAGAGAAGAGGGGGACAGAGACAGGGAGGACAGAGAGGTGAACAGAGCGAGAGGGGCACAGAGAGAAGGGGACAGAGAGAGGGGGGACAGAGGGGGGACAGAGAGAGGGGGATAGAGAGGAGGGGGACAGAGAGAGGCGGATAGAGAGGGGAGACAGAGAGAGGGGGCAGAGAGAGGGGTAAAGATGAGGGAGGACAGAGGGAGGGGGGACAGAGAGAGGGGGGACAAAGAGAGGGGGGACAGAGAGACGGGGGACTGAGAGAGGTGAATAGAGAGAGAGGGGTACAGAGAGGGGGGACAGAGATGGAGAACGGAGAGAGCGCGGGGGACAGAGAGAGGGGGGACAGAGGGGGGGGGCAGAGAGGGTGGACAGAGAGTGGGGGCACAGAGAGAGGGGGACAGAGAGAGGAGAACGGAGAGGGGGGCAGAGGGGCGGGACAGAGAGGGGGTCAGAGAGGGGGGACAGAGAGACAAGAGGGACAGAGAGCGCGTGGACAGTGCGAGGGGGACAGAGTTAGGGGTCAATGGAAAGTGGGGCACAGAACGAGAGAGGGGGACAGAGAGAGGGGTCAAGAGAGGGAGCAGAGAGACGGGGAGAGAGCGGGGAGACAGATGGTGGAGAGATGGGAGAGAGAGGAGGGGAGAGAGAGGGGAGAGAAATGGGAGAAGAGGGGGAGAGAGGAGAGAGGAGGGTAGAGAGAGGGGGAGAGGGGAGACAGAGGGAGGAGAGAGGGGGAGAGAGAGGAGGGGAGCGAGAGGAGGGAAGAGAGAGGGGAGACAGAGGGGGAGTCAGAGAGGGAGAGAGGGTAGAGAGAGGAGGGTAGAGGGAGGAGGAAAGAGAGAGGAGGGGAGAGAGTGGGGAAAGAGCGGGGAGACGGGAGGTGGAGATGAGAGGAGGAGACGGGAGAGGGAGAGATGGGGAGAGTGAGAGGGTGAGTGAGGGAGGGATTGAGAGAGGGAAGGGGTGTGAGAGGGAGAGAGAGGGTAGAGAGTTCAGTGACAGAGTTGGGAAGAGAGTTAGTGAAGAGTGAATGAGGGGGAGAGAGAGAGAGTGAGGAGTAGAGAGAGAGGGATTGAGGGGGAAAGGGAGGGGAGGAGGAGAGAAAGTATAGAGAGAGGCTTGGAGAGAGAGGGCGCAGAGAGAAGGGGAAGAGAGAGGGGGGTAGAGAGCTAGTGGGAGAGCGGGGGAGAAGGAGGGGAGAGGGAGAGAGGGGGGGGGAGAGAGAGAGGGGGAGAGAGTGAGCTGGACAGAGTGGGGGGAGAGAGAGAGAGGAGGAGAGAGAGAGTTTCAGGGAGAGGGGGCTGGGAGAGGAGGCAGAGAGAAGGGGAAGAGGGAGGTGGCAGAGGGAGGGATAGAGGGAGGCAGGCGAGAGAGGGGGGCGAGAGAGGGGTCGAGATAGGGGAGGAGGTGAGGGGAGGGGGAGAGAGGGGTGTGAGAGAGGGGAGAGATTCCGGGGAGAGAGAGAGTGGGGAGAACGTAGGGGAGAGAGGGGGAGACAGGGGGAGGGGGAGAAGGGGAGAGAGGGGAGGTTGAGAACGGGGAGATAAAGAGGGGAGTTGGAGAGGGGAGAGGGGTCGGAAGAGAGAGTAGAAAGAGGGGGAGAGAGACAGAGGGAGGGAAAGAGAGGGGGAAGAGAGAGGAGAGTAGAGAGACGGTGGAGAGAGAGGTGGAGAGACAGAGGGGAGAGAGAAGGGGAGAGAGAGAGCTGGAGAGAGGAGAGAGAGCAGGGGTGAGAGAGAATGGGCGAGAGAGGCGGGGAGAGAGAGGGGCGAGAGTGGAGATGATGGGGGTGAGAGTGGGGGCAACAGTGGGGGGCGAGAGAGGGGGCGAGGGTAGGGCGAAAGTGGGGCCGAGAGAGGAGGTGCGAGACAGGATGGGCGAGAGATGGGCGAGAGAGAGGGTGCGAGAGGGGGGCGAGAGAGAGGGGGAAGGGAGGGGATAGAGAGAGTGTTGGGAAAAGAGGGGGTAGAGAGAGAGGGGAGAGAGAGGGGGAGAGAGAGGCGGGGAGAGAGGAGAGGGAGAGAGAGAGAGGTGGGAGAGAGGGGAGGGGGAGAGAGACGGGGAGAGAGAGGGGCGAGAGAGGGAGGAGAGAGAATGGGGGAGATAGAGAGATGAAAGACAGGGACAAGGGATTTGGGGAGAGAGAGGGGAGAGAGTGAGAGGAGAGAAAGGGGGTGTGAGAGAGAGGTGAGAGAGAGGCGAGAGAGGTGGGGAGAGAGGGGGAGAGAGGGGGGTTAGAGGGGGAGAGAGAGTGGGGAGAGAGAGTAAGGGAGAGAGTGGGGAGAGAGAAGGGGGAAGAGAGGGGGAGAGGGGGTGAGAGTCGGGAGAGAGAGAGGGAGAGAAAGGGGGAAAGAGCGAAGGGATAAGAGTGAGGGAGAGAGAGTGGGGGTAGACAGTGTGGGGAGAGAGGGGTGGAAGAGAGGGGGAGAGAGATGGGGAAGAGAGAGGGGAGAGAGAGGGGTTGAGAGAGAGGGGAGAGGGGGGAGAGTGAGAGGGGAGAGAGAGAGGGCAGAGAGTGAGGGAGAGAGAGTGGGGGAGAGAGTGGGGAGAGAGAGTTGGGTGGAGAGAGTGGTGGGGAAAGAGTTTGGTGAAATAGTGGGGGAGGGAAAGTGGGTGGGTAGAGTGGGGGTGGAGAGTGGGTGGGGAGAGTGGGGGTGAGATTGCGTTGGGTGAGAGGGGAGAGAGACTGGGGTAAGAGAGCAGGGTAAGAGAGCGGAGAGAGAGAGGGGAAGGAGAGAGGGGAGGGAGAAAGAGAGGGGAAGGAGAGAGAGGAGAGAGAGTGGGCGAGAAAAAGGGGAGATGGAGAGAGGGGAAAGAGAGAGGGGTGGGAAGAGAGGGGAGAGAGAGAGGGTAGAAAAACAAGGGTATAGAGCGAGGGAGAGAGAGACAGAGGAGGGTAGAGAGAGTGCAAGAGAGAGAGGGAAGAGAGAGAGGGGAGAGAGAGAGGGGGAGAGAGAGGTTGGAGAGGGGCAGGTGGGGGAGAGAGGGGGTGAGAGAGGGGTTGAGAGAAGGTGTGAGAGAGGGGAGAGAGGGGAGAGAGAGGGGAGAGAGAGAGTGGAGAGAGTGGAGACGAGTGGGGGCGAGAGTGGGGGCGAGAGAGGGGGCGAGAGGGGGGCGAGGGAGAGGTAGAGAGTGGGGGCAAGAGTGGGGGGCGAGAGAGGGGGCGAGATGGGGGCGAGAGACGGTGCGAGAGAGGAGGGGAGAAACAGGAGAACGAGACAGGAGGCGAGAGATGGGCGAGAGATGGAGCAAGAGGGGGGCGAGAGAGGGGGAGAGAGGGGATAGAGAGAGGCTTGAGAGAGGGGGAGAGGGGAAGAGAGAGTGGGAGAGAGCGGGGGAGAGAGTGTGGGGGAGAGAGAGTGGGAGAGACAGTGGGAGGAGAGAGAGGGGGTGAGAGAGAAGCGAGAGAGAGGGGCAAGAGAGTTGTGGACAGAGAGGGGGAGAGAGAGAGGAGAGAGTGGGAGGAGAGAGTGAGGGGGAGAGAGTGGGGAAGAGAGTGCGGGAAGAGTGGGGTGGGAGAGAGAGGGGGAGAGAGAGGGGAGAGAGATGGGTGAAGAGAGATGGGTGGTGAGAAATGGGTGGAGAGAGAGGCTGAGAGAGGGGGGCGAGAGAGAGAGCGCGAGGGAGAGGGGGCGAGAGAGAGAGGGCGAGAGAGTGGGGCGAGAGAGAGGGGGCGAGAGAGAGGGGGCGAGAGAGAGAGGGCGAGAGAGAGAGGGCGAGAGAGCGTGGGCGAGAGAGAGAGAGCGAGAGAGAGAGGGCAAGAGAGAGAGGGGGCGAGAGAGAGAGGGGCGAGAGAGAGAGGGGGCGAGAGAGAGAGGGGGCTAGAGAGACGGGTTGAAAGAGAGGGGGCGAGAGAGAGTGAGGCGAGAGACAGGGGGAGAAAGAGAGGGAGCGAGAGAGAGTGGGGCGAGAGAGAGGGGTCGAGAGAGAGGGGGTGTGAGAGAGGGGGTGAGAGAGAGGTGGCGAGAGAGAGGGGTTAAAAGAGAGGGGGCGAGAGAGAGTGGGGCGAGAGAGAGTGGGGTGAGAGAGAGTGGGGTGAGAGAGAGGGGGGAGAAAGGGGGCGAAAGAGTGTGGGGCGACAGAGAGGGGTTGAAAGAGAGGGGGCGAGAGAGAGTGGGGCGAGAGAGAGGGGTTGAAAGAGAGTGGGGCGAGAGAGAGTGGGGAAAGAGTGGGGCGAGAGAGAGTGGGAGAGAGAGGGGGTGAGAGATGGGAGAGAGGGGAGAGAGGGGGGATGAGAGAGGGGACGAGAGAGAGGGGGCAGAGAGAGGGGGAGAGAAAGGGGGAGAGAAAGGGGAGAGAGGTTAGGGAGAGAGAGTTTGGCGTGAGGCGGGAGGGAGGGGGAGAAAGAGGGTGTGAGAGTGGGGTGAGACGGGAGTTGAGAGAGGGGTGAGAGAGGGGGGAGTGAGAGTGGGGAGAGATAGGGGGTGAGAGAGGGTGTGGGAGAGGGGATGAGAGGGAGGGTGTGAGTGGGGGTTGAGTAAACGGGAAAGACAGGGGGGTGTGGGAAGATAAGGGGACAGAGAAAGGGGGAGAGGAAGATGGGGAGTGAGATTGGGGAGACAGTGCTGACAGAGTTGGAAAGAGAGAGAGGGGGAGAGTGAGATGGTGAGAGAGGGAGGGGAGAGAGGGTGGAGAGAGAGGAGAGAGAGAGAGGGGACGAGAGATGGTGTGAGAGTGGGTGAAGAGAGTGGGGGAGAGTGTGGGGAAAGAGAGTGGGGGAAAGAGAGGAGAGAGTGAGAGCATGAGAGAGGCAGGGAGTGAGAGAGGGAGAGATTTAGGCGACAGAGTGGGAGAGAGAGTTAGTGAAGAGAGAGGGGAGAGAGAGATTGGGGGTCGCGAGAGGGGGTGGGCGGTGTAGAGAAAGAGATAGAGAGAGGTGGTGAGAGAGTGGGGTAGAGAGAGAGAGGGGAAAGGGAAGGGGAGAGAAGGGGAGGCGGAGAGAGTGGGAGAGTGGCGGACAGAGAGGAGAGAGAGGCGGACAGAGGGAGGGGGCAGAGGGACGGGGTAAGAGGGAGGGGGCAGAGCATGGAGGGAGAGAGAGAGAGTGGAGAGGGAGTGGGGGAGGGAGAGGGTTAGGGAGGGAGGGAGAGAGAGGGGAGAGATTGAGGTGACAGAGTCGGGCGAGAGTTAGTGAAGAGAGAGTGGAGAGAGAACGTGAGGTGTAGAGAGAGATTGGGTGAGAGAGGTGTAGAGAGAGGGGGTGAGAGAGAGGTTAGAGAGAAGGGGAGAGAGGAGGAGAGGGGGAGAGAGGAGTGAAAGAGAGGAGTTAAAGGGGGGAGAGGGGTATGGAGAGATGGGGAAGAGAGAGAGGCGGCAGAGAGAGATAGGGAGAGGGAAGAGAGACGGGGTGGGCGAGAGAGAGGGGGAGAGAGATGGGAGAGCGATGGGGAGAGGGGGGCGAGACGGGGAGAGAGAGGGGGAGGGAGAGGAAGGTGCGAGGGAGGGTGAGAGAGGGGGGACAGAAAGAGACTGAGAGCGGGGCGAGAGAGTGGGGAGAGAAATGGGGCAGAGAATTGGGGAAGAGAGATCAGTCCCAACACTGCAATCGGCCCCTCCCTGACTGATCCCTACCCAACACTGCAATCTCCCCCTCCCTGACTGATCCCTAACGCACACTGCAATCACCCCCTCCCTGACTGATCGCTACCCAACACTGCACTCACCCCCTCCCTGACTGATCGCTACCCAACACTGCAATCACCCCCTCCCTGACTGATCGCTACCCAACACTGCAATCTCCCCCTCCCTGACTGATCGCTACCCAACACTGCACTCACCCCCTCCCTGACTGATCCCTACCCAACACTGCACTCACCCCCTCCCTGACTGATCCCTACCTAACACTGTAATCACCCCCTCCCTGACTGATCGCTACCCAACACTGCACACACCCCCTCCCTGACTGTTCACTACACAACACTGCACTCACCCCTTCCCTGACTGTTCACTACACAACACTGCAATCTCCCCCTCCCTGACTGATCCCTACTCAACACTGCAATCACCCCTTCCAGGACTGATTCCTACCCAACACTGCACTCACCCCCTCCCTGACTGTTCCCTACCCAAAACTGGAATCTCCCCCTCCCTGACTGATCAATACACAACACTGCACTAACCCTCTCCCTGACTAATCACGACCCAACACTGTAATCGGCCCCTCCCTGACTGGTCCCTACCCAACACTGCACCACCCCCTCCCTGAATGACCCCTACCCAACACTGCATTCTCCCCCTCCCTGACTGATCCCTACACAACCCTGCAATCTCCTCCTCCCTGACTGATCCCTACCCAACACTGCAATCTCCCATTCCCTGTCTGGTCCCGACACAACACAGCAATTACCTCCTCCCTGACTGATCCCGACCCAACACTGCACTCACCCCCTCCCTGACTGATCCCTACCCAACACTGCAATCTCCCCCTCCCTGACTGATCCCTACCCAACACTGCAATCACCCCCTCCCTGACTGATCCCTACCCAACACTGCACTCACCCCCTCCCTGACTGATCCCTACCCAACACTGCAATCTCCCCCTCCCTGACTGATCCCTACACAATAATGCAACCTCCCACCTTGCTGACTGATCCTTACAGAACACTGCAATCTCCCCCGCTCTGACTGATCCCTACCGAATACTGCGATCTCCCCCCTCCCTGACTGATCCCGACACAACACTGCAATCACCCCCTCCCTGACTGATCCCTACACAGCCCTGCAGTCTCCCCCTCACTGTCCTGTCCCTACCCAACACTGCAATCTCTCCCCTCCCTGACCGACCCCCACCCAAAAAAGCAATCTCCCCCTCCTGACCCATCTCTCCCAGATCAGGTCAGAGAGATGCAGGTATTAATAATTAATCCTGTCCTTTGTGTATTTGACTGTGACAACACAGAGAACACGAGGTGCTGTCAATCTCCAGAGTGTTCGATGGGGGCACTTCGAGGAAGCTTTCCTCCAGATCTAAGTGCATTCTCAAACTAATCTAGGATGTTTACATGAGAACCGTTTCAGTGAAGATTAACTTTGAACCTTTTCTGTGCCTTGCTGTCGTTAGCTGAGATCATTGATAACCTGGGCAGGACTGTTCCCGGGAATTTTGATGGGAGCCAGATTAAATGAAGATTTCTGGGTCATATTCCTTCACATGGAAGAGATAAAGTCTCACAAGTGAACATTGAGATGCTGATGGTGTTGTCCAGTTACTTCTAAAAACAAGGTAAACAACCCAACCAGAATGTTCGGAGTGAGGTGACAGTGGGGGAGCACTTTGGAACCAGTGGCCATATTTCTATTAATATTGTAATCATTGTGGAGTAAGGCAAAATGTTCCAGAGGTGCTAGTTCTACATTGGGGCAAAGCACATTTTGACGGAATGAGACAGCAGCTTGCAGGGGTTGGTTTGAGAAGTTTGTTTTCAGGCAAAGGGACCTCTGGCAAGTGGAAGTACTTTAAACGTTGGATAGCTTCAGTTCAAGATCTGTACGTTCCTGTGAGTGTGAAGAGCAAGGTTGGCAGGAATAAGGAACCCTGGATGACAAGAGACATTGAGGCTTTAACCAGAAGAAACAAGGCAGACATGGCTCAGGTACAGGCAGCTGGGGTCAAGGGAATCCCTGAGGAAAAATAAGGGATACAAGAGTTTACTGAAGAAGGAAATCAGGAGGGCAGATGATCTTGGCTGAGAATATTTGGGTGAATCCAAAGAGATTCTTGAAGTATGTTAAAGGAGAAAGAATAACTAGAGAGAGAATAGGACTCTTCATGGGCATGTATATGCAGAATCGCAAGAGTTATTTCTCTTCTGTGTTGACCGTGGAGAAGTACATGAAGGCTTGGGGACTTGGGGAAGTTAGTGATGTCTCTTGGGGACAGTCCATATCACAGGAGAGGAAGTGTTGAATGTATTAGAATGTATGAACGTGGATAAATCTCCTGACCAAATATATCCACCAACACTGCAAGAGGCGAGAGAAGAAATTGTGGGTTCCCTGGCTGATCTTTTTGCATCAACGTTACCCAGGGGTGAGGTCCCAGATTTTGGAGGGCAGCAAATGTTGTGCCCTTATTCGAGAAGGGCTGCAAAGGAAAACCTGGGAACTATAGATCAGTAAACCTAACATCCGTGGTAAGTAAATTACTTGAGAAGATGCTATGCATTTGGAAATACAGCATTTGATTGGGAGTAGTCAGCATAGCCTTGTGTGTGGGAGACCATGCCTCATAAATTTGTTAGCATTCTTTGATGAAGTGATCAGGAAGATTGACGAGGGCAGGCCAGTACATGTAGACTCTACAGATTTCAGTAAGGCCTTTGATAAGGTTCCACATGGTACCTTGCTCTGGAAGGTTAGATCGCATGAAATCCAGGGGCCGTTAGCAAACTGGGTACACCTTTGGCTTGATAGTAGGAAGCAGAGGGTAACAGTCCGACTGAAGGCCTGTGACTAGTGGTGTGCCCCAGCGGTCATAGAATCATAGAATCCCTCCTCTGTGGAAACAGGCCCTTCGGCCCAACAAGTCTACTGGCCCTCTGAAGATTATTCCACCCAAACCTATTTCCGTATCCTGTTACTCTACATTAATGCAACTTACTTACACATCCATGAACACTATAGGCAATTGAGCATGGCCAATTTACCTGACCTGCACATCTTTGGACTGTGGGAGGAAATTGGAGCACACAGAGGAAACCCACCCAGACATTGGGAGAACATACAAATTCAGTTGGGGTGGCATCGTGACTCAGTGGTTGGCACTGTTGCCTCACAGCGCCAGGGATCCGGGTTTGACCCCAGCCTCGGGTGATTGTGTGGAGTTTGCACATTCTCCCTGTGTCTGCGTGGGTTTCCTCTGGATGCTCCAGTTTCCTCCGACAATCCAAAATGTGCAGGCCAGATGAATTGGCTAGGCTAAATTGCCCATAGTGCTTGGTGCATTCGTCAAGGGTAAATATTGGGTAGGGAGAATGGCTCTGGGTGGGTGACTGATCTAACCCTAACAGGATCTAACCCACACAGACCATCCTGTGAGGTGGGAATTGTACCCAGATCCACGGCGCTGTGAGGCAGCAGTGCTAACAACTGAGCCACTGTGCCACTGAGCTGGTCAGTGCTAGGCCCATTGCTGTTTGTTATCTAGATCAATGATTTGGACAAGGATGTTTAAGACATGATTAGAAAGTTTGCAGATTTCACTAAAATAAGTGAGGAAGGTTCACAGCAATTGCAACTGGGCCTTGATCAGCTGGGGAATTGGGCTGAGAAATGGCAAATGGAGTTTAATACAGACAAGGGCGAGATCTTGCATTTTGGAAAGTCACATCAAGACAGGGGTTTCATGGTGAATGGTAGGGCCTGAAGGAGTGTAGTGGAACAAAGGGACCTTGGATTCCAGGTGCACGGTTCTCTGAGAGTGGAGTCACAGGGAGACAGGGCAGTGAAGAAGGCCTTTGGCACACTGGCCCCTTCATCAGTCAGGGCATGGAATATCGAAGTTGGGAAGTTCTGTTGTAGTTGTGCAGGATGTTGGGGAGGCCGCACTTGGAATATTGTGTTCAGTTTTGCCCATCTTGCTATAGGAAGGATGTTATTAAACTGGAAAGAGTGCAGAAGAAATTGACAAGGATGTTGCCATAACTCAACTAGACGGTTATAGAGAGAGGTTGAACAAGCTAGAGCATTGTCTTTAGTGCGTAGGAGGCTGAGGGGTGTCCTTATAGAGGTATATAAGATCGTGGGAGGCATGGATAGGGTGAATGCACTCAGTCTTTATCCAAGACTCGGGGAATTGAGGACGAAAGGGCATCAGTTTAAGGTGAAAGGGGAAAGATTAAAAGGGAACCTGAGAGCGAATGTTTTTACCCAGAGGGTGGTACACATATGAAATGAACTTCCGGCGGAAGTGGTCAAGGAGGATACATTTAATAACATTTAAAAGGCACTTGGACAAATAGATTAGATTAGATTACTTACAGTGTGGAAACAGGCCCTTCGGCCCAACAAGTCCACACCGCCCCGCCGAAGCGCAACCCACTCATACCCCAACCCCTACATTTACCCCTAACCTAACACTACGGGCAATTTAGCATAGCCAATTCACCTGACCTGCACATCTTTTGGATTGTGGGAGGAAACCGGAGCACCCGGAGGAAACCCACGCAGACACGGGGAGAACGTGCAAACTCCACACAGTCAGTCGCCTGAGGCGGGAATTGAACCCGGATCTCTGGCGCTGTGAGGCAGCAGTGCTAACCACTGTGCCACTGTGCCACCGTGCCGCCCACAAATACATGGAGAGGAACATATTGGAAGGATATGGGCCAAGTGCAGGGAAACGGGGTTAGCGTGGATGGGCCAGTTTGAGACTGTGTCCAGGCTGCAGAACTCTGTGACTCTATGAATATACCCAGGTGTCCCATAATACAGAAGCAGCCAAAGCGACATGAACACGAGCCGGTACAAATGTGAAACAGTCCTGCAGAATTTTGCAGGAAACCAGCCTGGCCTTGCAGCGAAGGATTCCTGGCACAGGAGCTGTGGTGACATGCCCATAGAGAACTGGGGAAGGAATATGGAAAGCGCACTCCACTGCCGATAGCCTGGAGGATCCCAGGCTGGGATAAGGCAGCTGGGATCCGGTCACCCCAGGGAAACCTCCATGCTGTGACCGAGCTATGTTTCCTACACAATGAGCAGATCAGAAGGTTGCAGGAAAATCTCACCCACATGGGACTACTCCAGTTACAATTGGGAAGAGCCCAATCCAGTGAAAGGAGGGTCTCTGGGGATGAGGAGGCATCCTCAGGTTACATTGACAATCTGGAAGGACAGTGTATGAGCTCCAAGCAGCTGCATGGGTCCTGTACACCTGCAACACGGAGCAACACGCATCAGACCCCAGTAGGAGGTGCCAGGAGCAAATACAATCCCTAGGGAACAAGGGCTCCTTACAGAATGGGATAGTGTGTGCCTTTGGGATTCTACCTCCCCAGGGAGATAATGACAGGCCCCTTCCTGACACACCCACACCAGCCCACAGATGGGAACTCCCACTGCCTTGCTCCCAGGTAACTGCACTTTTTGGCCCCAGCCCTGACCCACAGACGGACCCAGATTCCATAAATCCTATGGTTACCCAGTGTCAGACAGCTGATGGTCTCACTCCATACACAACAGCCATTCCAGCCATCCAGCTGGTGGGCAGCATCAAAAAGACCACTCTGTTTGATCCTGTCTCAAAACCAGATACATTTTCGGATGAGACAGACCGACAGTCTGTCATACACGGACTGGATGCTGACAAACAAACTAAATTAATCACCATGTGACTTTGTTCACCAGGCCATTCAGCCCTCCCTGAGGGACAACAGTGAGGGAGGGGCATCCATGATGAAATGAAGGCAGCGGTCCTCACTGCTCGAGAAAAGTCCCATCCCGGGTTAGTGACAAACAGCATAAATATTTGTTCCAGGAGAACACCCACACTAACATGTCTCACTGTGAGGGACAGCAGCTCACCAAGGGCTGGGTTAGTAACAGCTGTAAGGACACTTTCGGTGGGACACTGGGCTTGGTGCGAGGAATTCCAATTATCCCAAGTGACAAAGTTAGACTGGGGATCTTTGAAGTCGAAAGTATCGGAATTATATTAAAAAAGGTATTTGGATGGGTTATCATAATTCCATCCCACATACTGTGGAGATAGAGGGAACATTGACAGGGACCACACTTATGTAAATGTGAAGGAACAGGCCATACCACAGCATTCCCACCGCCTGTCATTAACGAATTCGGCCCCTCTCACATCAAGCTGTGGTCCTAACCGCACTCACCTTGATATATCTCGGGATACCGGTGGTTAGGATTGCAGGCTGCAACAGATGGGTACGATCATGGTGAATCATGCCTGGACACACTCCCAGGGACTGGAAGGTAGATGGATTCCCCGGTTGATCACCTCAGTTTAATTCATTTTCAGCGTTCCTGGCTGGGCCCAGTATTGATTGCCTGTCCGTAGGTGCTCGGGAGCTGGTTTTGGTGGTGAGCTGCCTCCTTGAACTGTTGCAGGTTGTGGACCCACAAGGTCCTTAGGGAGGGAATTCCAGGAGTTTGAGCCAGCAGGTCTCATTCCCTTGCATTTATTCTGCTCACTGGATGTTGGCTATGCATCCCAATTCTGTATGGATTCTCAGAACGGAATATGTTTTGTCGAAACAGTTAGAAGTGCCACAGTCACTCAGTGGTTAGCACTGTTACCTCACAGCGCCAGAGACCTGGATTTGATTCCACTCTTGAGCGACTGTCTGTGTGGAGTTTGTACATTCTCCCTGCATCTGCATGGGTTTTCTCCCACTGTTCAATGGTGGGCATTTTTGACAGATTGCCCGTAACGTCGAGGGATTTTCAGGTTAGCTGGAATAGCCATGGGAAATGCAGGGTTTCAGGGATATCATCAGGGGATGGATCTGTGTTGGATTCTCTTCAGAGGGTCATTGTGGACTCGATTGGCTGAAGGGCCTGTTTCTGCTCTGTAGGGATTCTATGATATCACTTAACAGCCATATGACAATCGGTTTGATCAATGTACAAAATGGCTTTCGCTCAAACAGCAGGCTACTCTGACAACAAACATAACCAGCTTTTAAAATTAGGTTTGTAATTCATTGTAAAAGCTTCTTTCCATTCAAAAGACTGGGTGGGGGAGGGGGAATGGGTGAAATGTTGCGGCCTCCTTGCTAAAACACAGATAGACAGCCAAGAGATGCTGGGTATATTGGACAAGTTATACTCCCAAATCACAAAAGCCAGACAGCAGCCAGATGGTTATCCCATCAGCATAATGTAAAAGGCAACAGGTCCCCTGGGCAGACATATCCCTAACAACGTCTCCACCAAACAAAGGAGGGCCCACATAGGAAGGCACCGGGTCCTGCTACACAGGACTGATAAATGTGAATGCTCTCAGAAGTAACCAGCCAAGAGTGTACTCAAACTGAAGAAAGGCTAGATTTACTTGATTTTATTTTAAGCAACGAAGGTTGAGAGGTGCTCCTGATGGAGGTGTTTAACAGCATGGGGGGTATGAACAGCGTGAACAGAGAGCAGCTCTTCCCCTTACTCGAAGGCTCAATAATAAGGAGACACACTTATAAAGTGAAATAGGTCTCACCGTTAATCTGTAAATTGTAGAAAAACTTTCCTATTTCTAAATGTATTCGGTTTTAAAATATTTCACGTTTTATATTGCCACCTGAAAAATGTGATGCTGAAGCAGAAGTTTTGCTTTGTAATTCAGGTTCCCTGTTCCTCGTGCCTCAGTTTGGCAATCTGTTCATTTAACGAATACACTGTTTTTCCATTCAACTTGCCATTGTGCTCAAACACAGACATATTTTCCCAACATTGATCCAAAGACCAATATTTGCACATTCCCTTGAAATACATGGAGTTATTTAAATACTTCTATCCACTTCACATCTTCCTTTTCTAACTTTTTCAATATTTGTATTCTCCCATAATACATTCGAAACATTTTTCATAAGATATAGATTATGGACACTTTCTAACAGAATTGATCATGTAATATTTTTACACAATATCTAAACTATAAAGTTGCAACAATGCTGACGTGTTTTGTTGTCTCATCACCCAGTTCCAGGCTACAGTTGCAGAAAATAGCCATTCAATCTCAAATGAATTGCCAAGTCTTTACTTCTGATCTAAATTGTCATTTGTCCCTTTATTGCGAAATGGACATATTAATTACGGTCTGTCTGTCTGACTACAACATTTTAATGTGGTTTACTCCAGGCTATTAAACATCAGGGGGTAAGAACAGGGATCGGCCATCTGGTTGCCAGGCTTGACTGCAGTATTTTCTCCACAATACTGTTTTGTTCCCTACACACAGAGCAACCTCATCAACCTCAAACAAACCCCTCGACCCCTGTTACCCCAGCCACCAATGGTGAATAAAATCCAAAGAATTGTAGATGGACCAAACAAGAAAATAGAAATTAGGAGTGGCGGTAGGAAATTCTACTGTGCAATTATTCACATTAAACACCGTCTGCCAGATACAGCAATCGGCCCCATTTTCTAAGCCTATCAGTATTCATCTGTAAACATTTTTAGTTCCTCATTACAGCCTGTTTGCAAACCTAGTTGAATGCCATCTGTGAATTTAGTGACTACACTCTGTCTCTTCTTCCAGGTCATTTGGGCAGATTGCAAACAATTGAGGTTTGAGAACTGAATCCTCACTAGTTTCTGTTCGCCAGAAAAAAGACCATTTATCCTAATGCTCTGCTTTAGGTTAGTCAGCCAATCCTCCATCCAATTCAATACTCTACCCTTAACCCCATCTGATCTAACCTGCTAGATCAGTCCTTTACGCAGCAACTTGTCAAATGCCTTCTGAAGTGTAGATGTACAGCATTTGCTGCATTCCCATTAACCAGCTTGTTGGTTACATTCTCAAAGAAGTCCAGCAGGTATGTCAAGCACAACCTACCCACCATGAAACCGTGCTGACAAGGTGAATTCATCTTTGTTTTTCCAAGTGTTCAGTTATTTCCTACTTTATGGTCCCCATTACAGAGGTTAAATTCACTGGTCTATAGTTTGTGAATTTTTGCCTATCTGCACATTATTATTTTTCCAATACTTCATACCGTTGCAGAATCTAAAGATTTTTTTTTGAATATCCTAACTAACACATCCACTATCTCTGCTGTTACCTCCTTTAATATGATAGACGGATAGACTGCAGGCCGAGGGTCTGACCTGCCTATAATCTCATCAATGTACTTAATATCTTCTTCCTCGTCATCATACTTCCATCATGATCCTCTGCAGTTGTTTTAAATTTTGGGAAGAAATTATCTTGCTCTGTGAAAATAGGAAGTGTTGGTTTTACCTCTGCCATTTCTGAGTTTCTCATTATTACCTCGCCATTTTGATCATCTCAAAGGCCAACATTTACTTTCAGCATTCTGTTACTTTTTTTCAACTCGGAGAAATGTACTTTATTATTTCGTAAGTTTTCTACTCTTTTTCCTTCGTAGCCATTTTGATTTCGTTTTCAGTAACCATTTGCTGACAAGTAAAGTATTTTTCTTTAATTCATTAAAGAATTAAGGTGTCGCTGGTTAGACAGTACTCATTTTTCTGTCCCTAATTGCCCAGAGGGCTGTTAAGCGTCAACCAAAGTCACATATAGGTCAGACCAGGTAAGAATGGTGGTTTCCGTCCCTAAAGAACATTCATGAAACCTAAGGGTGTTTCCAACAATGGGTAATGTATTCATTATCACCAATAGATTCTTAATTGGAGATTCATATTGGATTTAAATTCCACCATTTGCCATGGTGGCATTTGAATCCGAGTCCCCAGAACATGATCTAGATTACCACCAGGCAAGAACCTTCATGTTATTGTTGACTTCCTTGTTAAGACATGGATCGCTTGTACAATTCCTCTTCCACTCAGGATTACACTTTATTTGAGGGGGTTTGACTGTCTCCCTAAGTAGTTCTTCAAATGTCGTGCACTTCAATCTTTATGACATGTCCAATCAGGCCAAGCCCTTCCTCAGGCCAGTAAAATTATCATTGTCCAACACTAAATCTCTCCTATCTGACTCTGTCTTCGCTGTTACAGTCTGAATGTGAAACTCCAGCATGATGTGGTCACCCTTTCTAAGATGATACTGGACTACAATATGATTTATCATTCCTTCCTCATTACGTCATAACAAAGCCAGTTCTCAGGTTGGTTCCATTACATGTTAATTACAGAAATAATCCGTCATATATTCGATGAGTCGTTTTTTGAGGCTCCCCTTGCCAAATTGATTAATCCAGTCAATATGCATTCTCAAATTCCCATGATCATTCTTGTGCCCTTGTCTCAAGCCATCGTTATTCCCTGGTTCATGCTATTCCTTACACTGAAAGTAATTTGCGAGGGGTGGGAATGGTTTGTGGGCTGGAAATGCTCATACTAATGAGTTTCTTTTCATGTGTTTTATTTCAAACCAGACTGATTCATCAGTTTTGTCCCACGTGCTAATATCATTTCTTAATACAGCCTTGATATAATTCTTAACGAATACAGGCACTCCACCTGCTGTTCCTTCTTGTCTGAATACTGAGAAGCCTTGGACATTTAACACCCCAGTCGTGACGTTCATGTAACCACATTTCAGTCATGCCCACCGTGCCATAAATTTATATCTCTGTTTGCGCTATCAGCTCATTCATTTTATTCCAAATACTGCACATTTAGTTAAAAACATTTTTGGCAAAAGTTCTATACATTTATCTTTCTCTTTTAAGTTCTCTTGTGTTCAGTTATAATTTTGAGCGATGCAGGATCTAGCCAGTTTCTAATAGTAAAAGATGAGCAATTTAGCAGACTTTCTGAGCTGTTACCCGAGAGTGTCGTAATTTGTGGGATAAATGAACAGAAATGAACAGAAAGATAAGGTTGGAGTGCCTACTCAAGTCTGGGGAAGTAACCGCGGGAGTGACTGACAGAGTGTCAGTTCTAGGAATCCAGTTTGTTCTCGGGAATGATTTAGCAGGTCCAAGTCGGGAGCGACAGCCCTTGTTGTGGAGATGCCCAAGGAAGACCAAGAAACTAGGGAGTTAAAACAGAAATATCCGAGTATTTTCCCAGATTGTGCAGTAACCAGATCCCACTATCACAAGTCACAGCATGAAGCACAAACTGAAGACAAAGATGAAGGAGTTAAGGTTCTGTTCGCTGACACCTGTTTGACGTAATGGTGCAGGGAAAACCTTAACAGGCAGAGGGTCTGACAGAGGTGTTTTGTCCTGAAGAGGTAAGGAATTTGCAAAAGATAGGCAAGATGATAAAAGATATATATGTGGATGCGTACTTTGAAAGAGAGGCAGAGGTATTCCTGAGGATTATTATCAGAAATATAGAATCCTAAAATGGAAATGGTGACTACTGTAGGTTATTGCAGAGGAGTAATGTGATGAAATGCACCAGATTGTGTTGCCGGTAGCATAGATACAAAACGTGTTATGGGTAGCACGTGAACTACCTGTGGGCGGTCACCTAGGGGTACGAAAGACTCAGGCCAAGGGACAAAAACATTTTTATTGACCTGGAATGCGGTTAAATGTGGTTAAATGTTGGCATACCTGTCATACATGCCAAATAGTAGGTAGGCCGCAGGCAGTAATGAAAGTAGCAACTCTGTTGCCAATTCCCACATTCGAAGACCCCTTTATGTGGCTTTTTAACTGAGTGCACCATCCTGAAAAGTCGAGGAGAGATAGAATTGGAGAAACAGGTGTTAGTTACTGCCCTACAGAGTGAGGAATCAATTCCAAATGTTGTGGATTTATTGTGCCTCAAAATATATTAAAAATATAGAAGTCCTTGAGCAGTGGGATAGGTTCATAAACAATCTGTCTCGGGAGCATAGAACGCAGTTGAAAAGTTTGTTATTGCAATATGAGGACAGATGGAAGAATCATATGGGGAGAACTAATGACATTGTACCTGAAGTGGAAGTATGGAATACTGTTCCGATATCGCTTAATCCTCTCAAAGCTAGACAGGTCCAGAAGGAAGTGGAGGCCATGCACAATGAGGACATCATCGAACCAAGGCAGAGCGAGTGGAGCTTGCCAATCATCTTATTTCCCAAACCGGTTGGGACTCAATGATTTTGCTTGGATTATTGGAAGGTCAACACTGTTACAAAATCAGGCTTATATCCAATACCGACATTGGGGGACTGTATCGAAAAAGTTGGACAAGTCCCTTACATCCTGAAGAAGGGCTTATGCCCGAAACGTCGATTCTCCAGTTCCCTGGATGCTGCCTGACCTGTTGCGCTTTTCCAGCAACACATTTTCAGCTCTGATCTCCAGCATCTGCAGACCTCACTTTCTCCTCCCTTACATCACCAAGTTGGACTGAATGCATGGTTTCTAGCAGGTACCTTTATCAGAGACAGTGAAATAAGTTTCTGAATTGTAACGCCAAATGGACAGCATCAATTCAAAGTGAAGCCCTTTGAATGAAGAACACACCCAACACATTCCAAAGACTCATGAACAGAGTTCTGACCTGGTCAATAAACTATGCAGTCAATTTGGACGATGTGGTGGTCTTTAGTAAGTCCTGGAAAGATCACTTGGTACAGTTGGCAGAGCTCTTTGAATGAATACCAGAAACAAAACTGGTGATAAAATTAAATAAAACTGAATTCGCAAAAGCAGATGTGATTTTCTTAGGACAAAATATCTGTCATGGAAGGTTGACCCCATGGAACGTAAAGACAAAATCAACCGAGGAATGTCCATGATCAACCTCGAAGAAAAAGGTGCTTTGATTCTTAAGAGTCAGTGAATTCTATCGGAAGTTTGTTCCAAACGTCAGCAGTATAGTGGCATTGTTAACTGACTTGCTGAAGAAGAATACAAAGTTTTGATGGACAGAACAATGCCAGGAGGCATTCAACCATTAAAAAGAAATATTGACCATCAAACCAGTTTCAGCTACACCAACCTTTTGAAAGCTTTCAAAGTTGCCATCGACGCTAGTGACATAGGAGTTGGAGCCGCAGGACGATGAGATGGGATTGTAGTTTTCAAAGAAATTCAACATTCACCAGAGAAAATATTCCACGATTGAGAAAGAACTATTGAGTTTGGTACTAGCCTTACGACATTTTAATGTGTATTCACAAACAGCGTGTTGGAGACGGTTGTGTCCGCAGATTCCAATCTGCTTACATTCTTTGAACGCTTTAAAGACTACTACATTGGAGTCTTATGTTACAGTCTTTCAATTTTAAAATTGTACATGTAATTTTAATTTTAAAATTGTACGAATGTAATCGCAGATGCGTTCTCACATAGTTAACTGATAAAGTTTAGACGAGATTTGTATTTGTCTAATGTTAAATATAGGTATATGGGAAGAAGTTAAGGTGAACTTAGATTTAAGTTATCTGTATGTTATGGTAATGTGTTTAAAGAATACAATACCAAATGAGAGCGCGTTTTCATTATGATCGTTCTTTTTTGAGAGGGTACGTGTAAAGGGTACAGTACCTTTAAGAGAGTTGAAGGATTTACAAGCACAGTCAGTTCTGGAAAATTTACAATGTAACATTTGGTTCAGCAGCTGACAGTACCTGGGATGCTATGAGACAAAAAATAAAATCAAATTTGATCAATCAGAGTAAATGATGTCTCAAGAAACTAAACTACACTTGAGTTTGAATTTTGCATTTTGACAATATTAAAAAGAATGAAATGACCCGTTGCTTTGGGCTATAAAGCCAAAAAAAATTTAAAAGCTGGGGGAAGAACTGCCATGCCAACAACATCGGCAGACTGCCCGGGAGAATAGCTGTCCAAAATGTACGTTTTGTATCACTGATCTGTGAAACAGAAACTTTAAGGAGAAGACAAGAAGACAGAGGAGGATACAAAGAGAATATTCGACAGCTGGATGGTTTTGAAATTTGAATGTTTTAGTCAATCTTAATTGGGGTGCTTTTATCGGACCAGTATTGTAGAAGAGAAAGTAAAAGATAGGTCAGAGAAAGAAGTTGCAAATAGATGTTAGTTAATCATTCTCTCGTAGAATTTTTAAAAAAGTTGTTAATTGTTATGTTAAATAGTGACCTTTAGGATAGTCCTTGGCCTTCCGAATTTTCCCTTCTACAATACTGGTCCTTACGTGGTATAGGCTAGTCCTGCCCCTCATTCACTCTGATTGGTTGGAGGACCAACTATCCCGTCAGGTGCTTCAGCTCTGCCCCTACCTTTCCATTGGTCTGTTGCTGACATCAATCACTGGGGCCCATTGTTTGCTGGAGCATGCGCACTGCTTCGTGGCTTTTGTTGTTATTCATAAGTTATAAGAGTGAGGGACAAAGTCAAGAATCACACAACCACCCGATGAAGCAGCAGCACAGCTAATACTTCCAAATAAACCTGTTGGACAATAATCTGTGAATTTTAATTTTGTCCATCCTAATCCAACACCAGCACCTCCAAGTTATCAGTGAGGGGGTAATGCATAAGAACAAAAGAATTAGGAACAGGAGAAGACCTTCGAGCATGCTCTGCCATTCAATAAGATCATGGTTGATCATTTCGTGGACGCAGAACCATTTGCCCACGTTCTCACCATATTCCTTAATCAATTGTTTATTTTTTAATAAAGCTACCTTAGCTTCAAAAGCATTTATTGAACAAGCATCAACTACTTCCCTGGGCAAATGAATTCCATAGAGGTCAAGAAGGTCTTTCTCAATTCAGTACTAAATTTGCTGCCTCTAATCTTGAGTTGATGCCCTCATGTCCCAGCTTCACCTGCCAGTGGAAACATCCTCTCTACTTCTATTTTATCCATTCCATTCATTAGTTTATATGTTTTCATTCTTCTGAATTCCAATGAATATAAACCCAATCTACTCAGTCTCTGTTAAGCCAACTCCCTTATCTCTGGAATCAACCTAGTTAGCCCTATAGTGCCATGACATCCTTTCTCAACTAAGGAGATAAAACTACATGCAGTACACCAGGTCTGGCCTCACCAGCACCCAATACAGCTGGAACATAACCTTTGTTTTGAAACACGATCCCTTCAGCAATGAAGGACAAAATTCCATTTGCCCTCTGAATTCATTGTTGTCCCTGGTGACCAAACTTCAAGCACAAGGACAATCAAGTGCCTCTGCTTAGCAAATGATGCAACTTTTTAAAAATTCAAATAATAACTTTTTTTAAAATGTTACTCCAACCAAACAGTATAACCTTACATTTTTGAACATTCTATTGCATTTGCCAGACCATTGCCCACTCAATCAATGTATCTATATTCCTCCGCACACTTTGTCCTGCTACTCATCTTCGTGTCATGTGCAAACTATGACACCCTACATGTGGTCCCCAACTCCAAATCATCTGTATCGATTCTAAATAATCACAGTCCCAACACTGATCCCTGAGATACACTATTAGTCACTGATTGCCAGCCAGAATAGTACTCATTTATCCCCACACTTTGCTTCCTGTTCGTCAACCAATCTCCTGTCCATGCTAATACTCTACCCCGAAATTCATGCACCCTTATATTATGCAACAGCCTTTTGCACGGCACCTTCTGGAAGGCCTTTTGGAAATCCGGGTACACCGCATCCACTGGGTCCCCGTTGTCCACCTTGCTCGAAGTGTCTTCATAGAATTTCAAAAGATGTATCAAGCATGACTTGCCCTTCATGAACCCATGCTGCGTCTGTCCAATGAAACAATTTCTGTCAAATTTCCCTGCTATTCCTTCCTTGATAATACACCCAAGCATCTTTTCTACTACAGAGAATAAGTTAACTGGTGTATAATTCCCCACCTTTTGTCCATTTTCTTTTAAAACAGTGGCGTCACTTTTGCTGCTTTCCAATCTGCTGGGACTGCCACAGAGTCCAGTGAATTTTGGAAAAAGTACGACAAGTGCATTTACGACATCTCCTGGCATCTCTCTTAGTACCTTGGGATGCATTCTGTCAGGGTCAGGAGTCTTTTCTAGCATTAGCTCAATTACCTTCAACAGTCCATCACTAGCTGTTCTGTAATAATGATAGACCATAAGACCATAAGACATAGGAGTGGAAGTAAGGCCATTCGGCCCATCGAGTCCACTCCGCCATTCAATCATGGCTGATGCGCATTTCAGCTCCAAATCCTCACCTTGCATTGTCTATTTGCTAATTACTGGCAAGATTTTAGTATCCTCCACTGTGATATCCCATAACTAAATGCTCCTTATCATTTTCCAAAGGACCAACGTTTACTTTGCCCTCTCTTTTCTCATTATATATATCTTTATATAAACTTTTGCTCTCTGTCTTTATACTCTGCGCTAGTTTATTTTTCTCATGCTCTGTCTTATGTTTCTTTATAGCTCTTCTGTGGCTTTCTGTTGACCTTTAAAGTTTTCCCAGTTCTAGTTTCATGCTGTTTTTTGGCCACTTTGTATGTCTTTCAATTTGATCGCTTTCCTTAGATACCCATCGCAGAGTATGCCTTTTCTGACAGTCCTTCCTTTTCACTGGAATATATCTTCGCTGAGCACTTTGTAAAGTGCCTTTTAAAATCTTCCACTGCCCTTCAACTGCCCCACCATAAAATTTTTGTTTCCAGTCTACTTTACCCAGGTTCTCCCTCATTCTATTGTAGTTCCCTGTGTTGAAGCACAGGACCCAGGTATTAGATTTTATCTTCACACTCTCCATATTCTAAATTCAACCATACAGTGATCACTTCTTTCATGAGGATCCCTAACTCTGAGGTCATTAATTATTCCTGTCTCATTGCACAGGGCCAGATCTTGGATAGATTGCTCCCTTGTCAGTTCCATTTCATCCTGTACAAGAAAACTATCATGGATACACTTAATAAACTCAAGGCTATCCTGACTGAGCTGGTTCGACCAATCGAAATGTAGATTAAAATCACCCGTGATAATGGCCATATCATTTTTACAGGCATTAGTTATTTATTTGTCTATTGCCCATCCGAATGTGATGTTATTATTTGGCCTACACACTACACCTAACAGTGACTCTCTTGTTAGAATTGTGAATGCATCATTCCTGTTTCTCCTAATGTACAGCAATAACAACAATTACTTGAATTGTATCGAATCTTGGACAATGGCAAATCTCCTGAGGTGCTTCATGGACAATCAAAACATTGATTAACGAGAATGATCATAAAATACATCTTAAAAGGAGGATAGAGAAGGTTAGGGAGGCTATTCCACAGATTTCTAGCCTTGACAGCTCCAATTGAGGAGTGATGCAGGTGGGGTGGGATGGAAAGAGAACGCGCAAAGGGAAAATGGAGGAGCGCAGGCACGACATTAGGTCTTAAGGACAGAGGAGGTGCCAGACTGGGTCTGTCTATCATAGAGAGTATGGCTGCCTCATGGAATTTGAAGCACCGCAATGGGCTCATGCATGTCATGTTAGTCAAGGATAGTATAACGGTGGCTGAGAGAACTTTTGATGAGGACCCGTCTACTGAGGTAGTTTGGGCTGAAGTTAGAAACAGGGGAGGAGAGGTTTTACTGCTTGGAGCTTTTGTTTATAGGTCTCTGCAGAGTTCCAGGGAGTGGAAGAGAGAATAAGCAAAATTATTCTGGTAGGATTGAAAGGAACAGGGTGGTCATTATGGGGAACTTTAACTTCCCCAACAATGACTGGAAATACTAAAACTCTAGTACTTTGGATAGATCAGTTTTTATCCTATGTTTACAGGAAGATTTGCTGACACACTATGTCGAAAGGCCGACAAGAGGGGAGGCCACATTGGATCTGGTGCTTGGTAATGAACCAGGCCAGGTGTTTGATTTAATTATAGGTGAGCACTTTGGAGCGAGTGATCATAAATCAGTTATGTTTAGTTTAGCGATGGAAAGGGATAAGTACATGCCACAGGTCAAGAATTATCGATGGGGCAAGGGCAATTATAATGCAATTCGGGAGGAATTAGGATGCATAGGATGGGGTAGCAAAATGCAGGGGATGCAGACAATGGAAATGTGTAGCTGGTTTAAGGAACAGATAATGCGTGTCCTTGATAGGTATGTTCCTGTCAGACCGGGATGAAGTGATATGATAAGGGAACCGTGGTTTACAGCAGAAACTGCATCGCTTGTTACGAAGCAGAAGGAGGCTTATGTATTGATGAGGCAAGATGGTTCAGATGAGGCGATGGAGAGTTACAGATCAGCTAGGAAGGATTGAAAGAGAGAGTTAAGAAGAGTAAAAAGAGGATACGAGCAGTCTTTAGCGAACAGTATAAAGAAGAACCCTAAAGCTTTCTATATCTATGTAAGGAATAAAAGGATGATTCGGGTAGGAATAGGGCCAATCAAAGACAGAAGTGGGAAATTGAGTGTGGACCCTGTGGAGATTGGAGAGGTACTAAATCAACAGTTCTCATCGGTTTTCACTCAGGAAAATGAGAATATTGTAGAGAAGAAGAATGAGATACAAGATATTTGACTAGAAAGGATCGAGTATAGTCACGAACAGGAGTTCTCGAGGGAGTGAAAGTTGACAAGTCCTCTTGGGCCAGATGGAATTTGTCGGAGGATTCTCTGGGAAACTAGGGAGGATATAGCAGAGCCTTTGGCTTTGATATTTGGGTCGTCATTGTCTTCAGGTTTGGTACCAGAGGACTGGAGGATTACAACTGTTGTGTCCTTGTTCAAGAAGGGCAGTAGAGATGACCCAGGTAATTATAGACCAGTGAGCATCACTCCTGTTGTAGGAAATGTTTTGGAAAGGATTGTAAGAGATCAGATTTATAATCATCGAGCAAACAACAATTTAATTTGAGATTGTCAACATGGTTTTGTCAAGGGCAGGTCGTGCCTCACAAATCTCATTGAATTTTTTTGAGAAGGTGACCAAGCATGTAAATGAGGGTAGGGCATTTGACGTGGTATACATGGACTTCAGCTGAAAATGTGTTGCTGGAAAAGCGCAGCAGGTTAGGCAGCATCCAAAGAGCAAGAGAATCGACATTTCGGGCATGAGACCTTCTTCAGCTGAAAACACATTTTCAGCTTTCCTGCTCTTTGGATGCTGCCGAACTTGCTGCGCTTTTCCAGAAACACATTTTCAGCTCTCCTGCTCTTTGGATGCTGCCTGACCTGCTGCGCATTTCCAGCAACACATTTTCAGCTCTGATCCCCAGCATCTGCAGTCCAAACTTTCTCATACATGGACTTCTGTAAAGCCTTTGATAAGGTTCCACATGTTAGGCTATTGGAGAAAATGCAGAGCCATGGAATTGAGGGTTATTTAGCAGTTTGGATTAGAAACCAACTTCCTAAAAGAAGGCAGTGAGTAGTGGTTGATGGAAAATATTCAGCCTGGAGCAGACGATGAGGAAGGCAGAGAGGAGACAAGTGCAAGAGACCCCGGGAGAAGAACCTGTCAGGAACAAGTTGAAGCTTTTGGAAACAGTAGAGACTGATGACACTGCCAGTTCGCAAGGCGGCCAGGTCTGTCAATCAAAAGTTGGCGCAGAGGCAGAGTGGAAGCGTCGGACATCGCACAGAGCCGTGGTAATAGGGGACTCCATCGTGAGAGGAACTGACCGGGGTTTTTGTGGCAGTAGACGGGATTTAAGGATGGTGTGTTGCCTTCCTGGTGCCAGGGTGAAAGACATCACGGACAGAGTGCAGGAAATCTTCAAGGACGAGGGTGAAGAGCCAGAGGTGATGGTACATGTCGGCACAAATGATGCCAGGAAGAAGAGGAGGAACACACTACAGCAGGACTTCAGAGAACTAGGAAGAAAGCTGAAAAGCAGGACGTCAGAGGTGGTTATCTCCGGTTTGCTTCCAGTTCCTCGGGCTGGTGAGGCCCGAAACAGGGAGATATTGGACTTGAACGTGTGGCTGGGGAACTGGAAGATTTTAAGTTCTTGGATCACTGGGGTATATTTTGTGGTAAGCATAAATTCTACAAGAGAGACGGTTTACACCTTAATAGGTTGGGGACCAGCATTCTGGCAGGCAGGTTTTCTACTGCAACACCGCTACATTTAAATTAAGTAGCGGGGTGGGGGGGGGGGGGGGACAAACTGGATGTTTAAAAAGGAAATTGAAGGGAAAGTTAGAACAAGAGAAGTCAAGAAAGACAACTGTATCAATGAGGCAGAAAACTCGGAAAGGCATCATGCTGTAAGGTTGAGTGAAATAGGGGTTGATGGGAAGGGTGAGAGCAGTAACAAATTAAAAATACTATATATGAATGCACGAAGAATTAGCCATAAGACGGATGAGCTTGAGGCTCTTTTGGAAATTGGCAGATACGATATTGTGGGGATAACTGAGACATGGCTTCAAGTGGACAAGGCCTGGGAAATTAATATTCAAGGCTACACATGCTATCGTAAGGACAGACTGACGGGCAGAGGGGGTGGGGTGGCCTTGTTGGTAAGGGAGGATATTCAGTCCCTTGCGCGGGGGGACTTAGAGTCAGGGGATGTAGAGTCAGTGTGGATAGAGCTGCGAAATACTAAGGGTAAAAAGACCCTCTTGGGAGACTACAGGCCCCCAAACAGAAGTCTGGATGTCGGATGTAAGTTGAATCAGGAGCTGAAATTGGCCTGTCGCAAAGATGTTACTACAGTTGTTATGGGGGATGTTAACATGCAGGTCGACTGGGAGAATCAGGATGGTATTGGTCCTCAAGAAAGAGACTTTGTGGAGTGCGTCCGAGATGGATTCTCAGAACAGCTGGTGCTGGAGCCGACCAGGGAGAAGGCAATTCTGGATCTGGTATTGTGTAACGAACCAGAATTGGTCAGAGACCTCGAAGTGAAGGAGCCATTGGGAAGTAGTGACCATAATACATTAAGCTTCAATCTGCAATTTGAGAGAGAGAGGGTACAGTCGGAGGTGACAGTACTTCTGTTGAATAAAGGGAACCATGGAGCTATGAGGGAGGAGCTGGCCAAAGTTCAATGGTGCAATACCTTAGCAGGGATGACCGTGGAGGAACAATGGCAGATATTTCTGCGTATAATGTAGAAGTTGCAGGATCAGTTCATTCCTAAAAGGAAGAAAGATCCCAGGAGGAGGCATGGGTGGCCGTGGCTGACGAGGGAAGTTAAGAAACATATAAAGTTAAAAGAGAAAAAGTATAACCTAGCAAAGATTAGTGGGAAAACTGAGGACTGGGAAGCTTTTAAAGAGCAACAGCGGATTACTAAGAAGGAAATACGCAGAGGAAAAATGAGGTACGACGGTAAACTGACCAATAATATAAAGGAGGATAGTAAAAGCTTTTTTAAGTATGTGCAAGGCAAATAAATGGTTAGGACTAAAATTGGGCCCTTGAAGACAGAAACAGGGGAATACATTACAGGGAACAAAGAAATGGCAGAAAAATTAAATGGGTACTTCAGATCTGTGTTCACTGGGGAAGACACAAGCAATCTCTTTGAGGTAACAGTGGCTGAAGGACCTGAACTTAAGGGAATCTATATTTGCCAGGATTTGGTGTTGGAGAGACTATTAGGTCTGAAGGTTAATAAGTCTCCGGGGCCTGATGGTCTACATCCCAGGGTACTGAAGGAGGTGGCTCGGAAAATCGTGGATGCGTTGGTGATTATTTTCCAGAGTTTGATAGATTCGGGGTCAGTTCCTGAGGATTGGAGGGTGGCTAATGTTATACCACTTTTTAAGAAAGGTGGGAGAGAGAAGGCAGGAAATTATAGACCAGTTAGTCTGACCTCAGTGGTGGGAAAGATGCTGGAGTCTATTATAAAGGATGAAATTGCGGCATATCTGGATAGTAGTAACATGATAGGACAGAGTCAACATGGATTTATGAAGGGGAAATCATGCTTGACTAATCTTCTTGAATTTTTTGAGGATGTAACTCTGAAGATGGACGATGGAGATCCAGTAGATGTAGTGTACCTGGACTTTCAGAAAGCTTTTGATAAAGTCCCACACAGGAGGTTAGTGAGTAAAATTAGGGCACATGGTATTGGGGGCAAAGTACTAGATTGGATTGAAAATTGGTTGGCTGATAGGAAACAAAGGGTAGTGATAAATGGCTCCATTTCGAAATGGCAGGCAGTGACCAGTGGGGTACCGCAGGGTTCCGTGCTGGGACTGCAGCTTTTTACAATATATGTTAATGATATAGAAGATGATATCAGCAATAACTTTAGCAAATTTGCTAATGATACAAAACTGGGTGGCAGGGTGAAATGTGATGAGGATGTTAGGAGATTACAGGGTCACCTGGAAAAGTTAGCTGAGTGGGCAGATGCATGGCAGATGCAGTTTAATGTGGATAAATGTATGGTTATCCACTTTGATGGAAAGAACAGGAAAGCAGATTACTACCTAAATTGAATCATTTTAGGTAAAGGGGCAGTACAGAGAGATCTGGGTGTTCTTGTACACCAGTCAATGAAGGCCAGCATGCAGGTACAGCAGGTTGTGAAGAAGGCTAATAGCATGCTGGCCTTCATAACAAGAGGAATTGAGTATAGAAGCAAAGAGGTGCTTCTGCAGCTGTACAGGGCCCTGTTGAGACCACACCTGGAGTACTGTGTGCAGTTCTGGTCTCCAAATTTGAGGAAAGACATTCTGGCTATTGAGGGAGTGCAGAGTAGGTTCACGAGGTCAATTCCTGGAATGGTGGGATTACCTTACACTGAAAGACTGAAGCGAGTGGGCTTGTATACCCTTGAGTTTCGAAGACTGAGAGGGGATCTGATTGAGATGTATAAGATTATGAAAGGATTGGACTCTCTGGCAGCAGGAAACATGTTTCCGCTAATGGGTGAGTCCCGAATCAGAGGACACAGCTTAAAAATACGGGGTAGACCATTTAGGACAGAGATGAGGAGAAACTTCTTCACCCAGAGAGTGGTGGCTGTGTGGAATGCTCTGCCCCAGAGGGCAGTGGAGACCTAGTCTCTGGATTCATTTAAGAAAGAGTTGGATAGAACTCTCAAAGATAGTGGAATCAAGGGTTATGGAGAAAAGGCAGGAACAGGATACTGATTGAGGATGATCAGCCATGATCATATTGAATGGCAGTGCAGGCTCGAAGGGCTGAATGGCCTACTCCTGCACCTATTGTCTATTGTTTATGAGTGGTGTGCCATAAGGGTCTGTTTTGGGACCACTGCTGTTTGTCATTTTTATAAATGACTTAGTCGCAGGCATAGATGGATGGATTAGTAAATTTGCAGATGACACTACTCGTTGGAGTAGTAGACAGTGTGGAAGAATGTTACAGGTTGCAGGGGGACTTGGATAAACTGCAAAATTGGGCTGAGAGGTGGCAAATGGAGTTCAATGCAGCTAAATGTGAGCTGATGCACTTTGGGAAGAATAAAAGGCAGAATTCTGGGTCAATTGAAAGATTCTTGGTTGTGTGGATATGCAGAGGGATCTTAGAGTCCATGTACATAGTCCTGAAAGTTGCCACCCAGGTTGTTTGTGCTGTTCAGAAGGCATACGGCGTGTTAGGTTTCATTCGTAGAGGGATTGAGTTCTGGAACTGCAATATCATGCTGGAACTATACAAAATGCTCATACAGCCACATTTGGAATATTGTGTGAAGTTCTGGTGCCCATATTTTGGGAAGGATGTGGAAGCATTGGAAAAGGTGCAGAAGAGAATTACCAGGATGTTGCCTGGTCTGGAGGGAAGGTCTTATGAGGGAAGGCTGAGAAACTTGAGCCTCTTCTCATTGGCAGGAAGAAGGCTAGAGGGGATTTGATAGAGACACACAAGATGATCAGAGGATTAGATAGGGTAGACAGTGAAAGTCTTTTTCCGAGGATGATGACGTCAGTGTGTATGAGAGGGCATAACTACACATTGAGGAGTAGTAGATTTAAGAGAGGTGTCTGAGGCAGGTTGCTTACTCAGAGTGGTAAGGGCGTAGAATGCACTAACTGCTAATGTAGTCAATTCAGCCACATTAGGGACATTTAAAGAATCCTTAGATAAGCACATGGGTGATTGGGGATAGTGTAGCGGGATGAGCTGAGAATCGTTCACAGGTCGGCGCAACATCAAGGGCCGAATGGCCTGTTCTGCGCTGTATTGCTCCATGACTATAGTGCTACAAGGGTCTTCTGCTGTCTTAAACAGAGTGATTGATCTTGTATTGTGGACTTACAATTTGTCACTGATCACTACCAAACATGTACGAGGTAGACTCGGCAAAACTGAGGACTGTAAATGCTGGAAAACAAAGTTTAGATCAGAGTGGTGCTGGAAAAGCACAACAGGTCAGGCAGCATTCGAGGAGCATGAAAAGGTAGAGTCAGGGCAATAATGAGATGCTGTAACAGAAGGGGAACAGATAACTCGAAACAAAACCCTACTTCTTCCATTTAATATTCACCTACAAAAACCAAGGGAGTTCCATAAAAGCGCCTCTATATCCCACCACAACACTTTCCCTCACAATCGTAGTATCTGGCTGTGCACTATTAGTGTGGAACAGTCTGCACTGGGACCCACTGGGGCCTGAAACACTTGGTAAAGACTAAAGTCATCTGAGCATTGAGAGCCTCATCATATTGCATATATTTTCTATTGTTTTAACTCAGTTCCTGACTTCCTTTGTTTTTCTTAATGAACCTGATCAAAGTTGTTATAATACACACCTGCACAAGCTGTGAATTGAACCCAGGCCTCTTGGTCCAAGATTCGGGATATTTTCACGGCATCAACTCGAACTTCCCTTGTCCCTTAATGTTTCTTGTGCTTCGCTACTGTGTCGCGCCTGAATCAACTCTGCAGGAAGAAGGGCGGAGCAGGAGGACCGAGTAGCGGCCGGTCCTCCAAGCAGAGTGAGGGAGGAGCAGGGCCAAAGCATTCTCGGGGAGTGAACGCTTTATGTTTGGTCAGAAAGCAAACTATTTTGCAGGATTGATCATTCTCACAACATAGTGGAGCATTAAACCTCTCTCATAAATCAATGTGAGATTTTAAGAAATAGTTAAGATGTAAATCTGATAAGATACATATTTCCAATCGATTTCCACAACTCGAGTAAGAAATTTCTTTTCGAACTCGCAGAACGATTAGTAATTTACGAACCTGGCCGGGATAGTTGAATTGGACAGAACAGCTTGTTTGCATGCTAGACAGCTCTTTGACTGTAACTCGACAGAACAATTATTAATGTGTTGCTGGAAAAGCGCAGCTGGTCAGACAGCATCCAAGGAGCAGGAGAATCGATGTCTCGGGCAAAAGCTTCTGCCTGCAACGTCGATTCTCCTGCTCCTTGGATGCTGCCTGACCTGCTGCTCTTTTCCAGCAACACATTTTTCAGCTCTTATCTCTAATATCTGCAGTTCTCACTTTCTCCTAGAACAATTGTTAATGACTAATATTTCACCCATGATTCTGTGCAGATATGAATATTCTCTCTAATTTCACTGATAATCTAAGACGCATGCGCAGTGTCACATTGGTGTGTGGGAGCACTCGCTCGGAGAAAGGAGCGGAGAGATTTCACAAGTCCCGGATAAAGGTAAAAGGAACGAAAAAGACCCTCCAGGCCCGGGTAAGGAGGCGGCGGTCTCTGATCAGGGAAGCGGCTCAGGGTCACGGCCGCCATTTGTTTGAGGGAAGAGGGAGCGCGGGCCTGAGGGCCGCCATCTTGAGAAGGTCAAGGTGCAGGAGGGCGGGGCTCTCGGGGTCTGTAGAACAATCAGAGGAAAGGGAAGACCGATTGTTATTGATTAATTCCACGGACACAGCGTCACTGGGCGGTCCCGCAGGAATATCCTCTCTCAGTCCTGCTGGGATGTTTCACCCAGTCAGAACCAGCAGCTCTCCTCCTCTCTCAGCTTCCCTTCTGTCCTTCTTGCAGCATCTGTCCCCTGGGACATTGAGCTGCCTGTCCTGGCCCTCCCTCAGCTGTTGTTTCTGTAATACCTGTGATGTCCCAGTCCCATCTTGGGTTACTTCACTTAAGACTTGAATGAACTCTATGGATATTTATTAACATCAGCAATTGTTTAATACTCACTTACAGGTTTTTAATTACATTGTTTTTGAAAAAAATTAATTCACATCCAAACATTTGCAATCGTGGGATTTGAACCTGTGTCCAGTGAACATTTACTGAGTTTCTGGATAAACTGTCTCACAATAATGCCACGAGGCCATCACTTCACCTGCTCGCAGGGTGCGCATTCCACTGCAATATGAATCAAACCCTTTCTTCCTGCACAATATTTTAATCCTGCACTCTGGTGATGTCACTCAGTATCTCTCCATGTTGTATCCCTCACTGTGTGGGTCTAATTTCTGCTTCTGTAAGTGCCTCTCATTCTTGCAGCAACTCCAGATCCTGAGCCAACAGAATTCTCCACTCCAGAGAGATGAGGCAGCAAAGGGCAGGATTGGAGACTGGGATTTTCCAGATCTCTGTGGGGCTCAGTGCCATTCTACATGTATAACCCCCACAGCATCAGTCTAATTTCCCATTCTGCCTATTTATTTGTCTTCTACAGGTACCCAGAGAGTTCCTGACTCAATAGGCTTGTCAGCTGCTGTTTGGGAAGATGGTTGGTCAGCCAAAGAGACAAAGTCAGGGAGGTCGGGAGCCTTCAATAAATCCTTCCACCAGGTAAGATAATTCCAGTGCACAGAGCAGAAAGTACTAAGGGGGATCCAAACATCAGCTAACAAGACATGACATAGATATAGTGCTGGAGGGCGAGTACAGTACAGACACACCCCAGGCTCTGTCACCACCTTTACTTTAAGTTTTGTTTTGTCCTGAGATATCATCAAGACTTCCCAGTTTTCAACCCAGGCCTGTGCTGTCTTGGTGAGCATGAGGACAACAGAGAGGAAAGCAGGCCTCCCATGAGAGGGTGGTAATGCTGCCTGGGATCGTTCTGTTCCCTATTTCCTCTCTAACACTGTTTCTATGGCTTGTCTTGTGGACCAGTGTCTTCCATCATTCTAACTCCTACAGCAGTTCATATATCTGTCTTCTCCTCCCCTCTCACCAATTATTTCACATATTTGAAACCTCCAGTCCAGATGACCGTCCATATCGCTGTAACTTGCTTCAGTCTCTACAACATGCCTTGTCTCAATAGTCTCCTCCTCCAACAACTGGAGACATCGGGTCTATTTCTGTGCGGCATGACTCCTAGGCTGAGGTTTCTGAAATGGAATGAGTCGCATTTGCCTGTTTTTGGCCTATATCCCTTCAAACCTTCTCCTCTCCATGTACCTGCTCAAGTATCTTTTCCATGTTGTAATTGTACTTGTCTTTACCATTTCCTCTGGCAGTCCATTCCATTTACGCACCATCTTCTGTGGAAAATGTTACCCCTCAGCTCCCTCTTTAAATCCTTGATCTGTCACCTCACATTTATGCCTCTATCTTTGGACTCACCTACCCTTGGCTATTCACCTTACTTAGGCCCTACATAGTTTCATAAACCTTTATAAGGTCACCCTGGGGCCTCCTCTGCCCAGGAGAAATATTGACGACAATGTTACAAATATCTCCAACTTATGTACTTAATGCACTGACCAATGAAGACAAGTGTGCCAAATGCTGCTTTCCCCACTACTCTGTCCACCTGTGATGCTACTTCCAACTAACAATGTAACTGCACCCCTTGGTCTCTCTCTGTTTGACAACACAGTCCAGGGCCCGACTATTAACTGTGTTAGTCCTCCCGGGTTTGTCTTAAAAAAATCCAGCACCTGAATTAAATTCCATCTTTCATTCCTTGGCCCACTGGCCCAGTTGATTAACATTCCCTTCGATGACTATATTCCCTGCCCACCCTTCCACTAATCTTGGTAACCGCAGACATACTAAAAGGGACTACTGTATTTTCACTCATATTGTTTATGTAAATGGTGCACCAATCCTGAAAGCACATTGCTGGTCAGAGCCCTCCTGTCTGAACAACAACCCTCTCCCACCACTCTCTGTCTCCCACTGTCATCCCATTGTGTATACAGTTGGTGAGCTCTCCCAGATCCCTTATGATCTACGCTGAAAATGTGTTGCTGGAAAAGTGCAGCAGGTCAGGCAGCATCCAGGGAACAGGAGAATCGACGTTTCGGGCATAAGCCCTTCTTCAGGAATGAGGAAAGTTTGTCCAGCAGGCTAAGATAAAAGGTAGGGAGAAGGGACTTGGGGGAGGGACGTCGGAAGTGTGATAGGTGGAAAGAGGTCAAGGTGAGGGTGATAGGTCAGACTGGGGTGGGGGCGGAGAGGTCGGGAAGAAGATTGCAGGTTAGGAAGGCGGTGCTGAATTCGATGGATTTGACTGAGGCAAGGTGGGGGGAGGGGAAATGTGGAAACTGGTGAAATCCGAGTTCATCCCTTGTGGTTGGAGGGTTCCTAGGCGGAAGATGAGGCGCTCTTCCTCCAACCGTCGTTTTGTTGTGGTCTGGCGATGGAGGATTCCAAAGACCTGCATATCCTTGGTGGAGTGGGAGGGGGAATTGAAATGTTGAGCCACAGGGTGGTTGGGTTGGTTGGTCCGGGTGTCCCAGAGGTGTTCTCTGAAACGCTCCGCAAGTAGCCGGCCTGTCTCCCCAATATAGAGGAGGCCACATCGGGTGCAGAGGATGCAATAGATGATGTGTGTGGAGGTGCAGGTGAATCTGTGGCGGATATGGAAGTTTCCTTTGGGGCCTTGGAGGGTGGTGAGGGGGGAGGTGTGGGCGCAAGTCGTGCACCTCCTCGGTTGCAGGGGAAGGTGCCGGGAGTGGAGGTTAGGTTGGTGGGGGGTGTGGATCTGACGAGGGAGTCACGGAGGGAGTGGTCTTTACGGATTGCTGATAGGGGAGGGGAGGGAAATATATCCTTGGTGGTGGGGTCCGTTTGGAGTTGGCAGAAATGACGGTGGATGATACGCTGTACATGGAGTTTGGTGGGGTGGTAGGTGAGGACTAGTGGGGTTTTGTCCTGGTGGCGGTTGGAGGGGCGGGGCTCAAGGGCGGAGAAGCGGGAAGTGGAAGAGATGCGGTGGAGGGCATCGTCGACCACGTCGGGGGGGAAATTGCGGTCCTTGAAGAAGGAAGCCATCTGGGTTGTACGTTTTTGGAACTGGTCCTCCTTGTAGCAGATGCGGCGGAGACGAAGGAATTGGGAGAATGGGATGGCGTTTTTACAGGGGGCAGGATGGGAGGAGGTGTAGTCCAGGTAGCTGTGGGAGTCGGTCGGTTTGTAGTAGATGTCTGTGTTGATTCGAACGCCTGAGATAGAAATAGAAAGGTCGAGGAAGGGGAGGGAGGAATCTGAGACTGTCCAGGTGAATTTGAGGTCGGGGTGGAATGTGTTGGTGAAGTGGATGAACTGTTCAACCTCCTCGTGGGAGCACGAGGCGGCGCCGATACAGTCATTGATGTAGCGGAGGAAGAGGTGGGGAGTGGGGCCAGTGTAGTTGCGTTTCCAGAGGATGCAATAGCTAATGTGTGTGTGGAGGTGCAGGTGAATGTGTGGACTCCTCTCCATTGGGGAGACAGACCGCCTACTTGCGGAGCGTTTCAGAGAACCCCTCTGGGACACCCGGACCAACCAACCCAACCACCCTGTGGCTCAACACTTAAACTCCCCCTCCCACTCCACCAGGATATGCAGGTCTTTGGACTCCTCCATCGCCAGACCACAACAACACGACGGTTGGAGGAAGAGCGCCTCATCTTCTGCCTATGAACCCTCCAAACACAAGGGATGAACTCGGATTTCACCAGTATCCTCATTTCCCCTCCCCCAGCTTGTCTCAGCCAAATCCATCGAACTCAGCACCGCCTTCCTAACCTGCAATCTTCTTCCTGACCTCTCCGCCCCCAACCCAGTCTGACCTATCACCCTCACCTTGACCTCTTTCCACCTATCGCATTTCTGACGCCCCTCCCCCAAGTCCCTCCTCCCTACCTTTTATCTTAGCCTGCTGGACACACTTTCCTCATTCCTGAAGAAGGGCTTATGCCCGAAACGACGATTCTCCTGAATTCTCTTTTGTAAAACTACCAACTTTACATCGTCCATAGCAAGACAACTCTTTGTACCTAAATGAGACATTGCTTTCCCAAGCATTGCCTACCCCAATCCAAATCAACACCCGAAATAAAGACGCAAGCCACCTATCAGTTGCTCTTTTAATCCATCAACTACATCCCAATTTGTTATGGACGAGGCTAAACCATTCAAACGTTTTTAAGCAAAAAACCCGACCGTAACGTTATATTTTTTTCGTTAAGCTTACAGTGAAAATTATTCGAGTAAGCTAGTTACAAAAATTCTTCACAAAATGACGGATCGAAAAACAAAAAACAGAATTTTGGATACCCACAGAACTTAGTCTATCCAAAGTAGACTTACTTGTGCTGTTCTGAAAATACACAACAATCCTAAAAAAAGCACCTGAAAAACAGTAAAAATGAAACAGAAGCTTACAGCTAAAAATTAGAAGGGCAGAAGGAGAGAGCTTATTAGTTCGTGCACCACTGCTGCAGGATCTAAAAACCGGAATTCAACTTTCCAGAATGGCCACTCTTTTTCCATTATACAGTTCATTTCTAAAAAATTAAATCTTTGGCCTTAAGCCTCAGCTGTTTACAGAGAAACGAAAGGCCTCACAGCGAACACTTTCATCTCTGTAACACTTCATCCGATTCTGAGCCCGAACTGTTTTAAAATGCCTTTGATAAAAAAAAGATATCAAGAGACATTATTCTTGAGAAAAAGTACAGCTCCGTTTCTTTTTAAAAAAGAGAATATCTTTGTGATAGCCCAGTCCGTCCAAACTATCTTCATAAGTGAAACTCTTCGAACAGACAATATCCTGGTAAATCTGTTCTGCACCGTTTCTAATGCTATAATGATAATTGCAGAAAGACACACAGTACTCCAGCTAGAGCCGATTGAGCAAAAGAAATTAACAACTTAGAAGGCCACAGAAACTGCACTTTTCCACTAATGTGACTTTTACATAATACTGCCCCGTGAAGACAGTAAGAACTGCAGATGCGAGAACTCAGAGCCGACACTGTGGTGATAGAAAACACAGTAGGTCAGGCAGCATGCGAGGAGCGGGAGAGTTGATAATCCGGGCATAAACCCTTCATCAGGAATGAGGTTTGTGGCCGTGGGGACTGATAGATAAATGAGAGGTTCGGTGGTTTGGGAGCGTGATAGCTGTGAATGCGAGGAGTAGATAAAGGTGGAGAATAAGTTACTAGTTCTGACAGGAGGTGGAGCGGGTCGGTTGGAAAGGTGATGTGCAGGTCATGAAGGTAATGCTGAGTTGGAATCATGAAACTAGAATAATGTGAGGGGATGGCGAATGAGGAAACTGGTGATCCCATGTGGCATCAAGGGCCCAAGGGGAAGATGAGGCCTTCTTCTTTCAGGCGTCATGTGTTTAGGGAATGTCAATGAAGGAGGCGCAGGACTTGCATGTGCTTGGCAGATTCAGAGGGGGAGAATGAATGTCATCAGTGATGAGCTTCTAACTGCATATCCAAACTATCATTATGAACATGTTCCTACATCTCAGGAACAGTATCGAACACTACCCCGACTCAGGAGAAGGTGAGGATTGCAAATGCGAGATATTAGAGTCAGGAAGGATGGCACTAGATCGCACAGTGGTGAGGCAACATTGGAGGACCAGGACTGTCAATGATTCCAACATTCCTGACAAAGAATGTATGCTCGAAACAACGACTTTCCTACTCCAAAGATGCTGCCTTACCAGGTGTACTTTTCCGGATCCACACACTTAACTCTACACCACCTCATTTCAACTGCATAGGAAAATGAGGAAACTGGTGATCCTGTTCCCACTCAGTTTATACTTCTAACGCATGCGAGACAAACTGCAATATTCATTTTCCCATAAATATCAGGTCATTCAGATCACTAAAGAAAAGAAAAATGCAGAGGCTGAATATCTGAGAGAAAAGAAATAATTGTTGTAGAATTCAGCATCCTGTCAGTTCAACTGAATGTTTTGATATTAAAATTGGTAAAGGAAAAGAGAAAGCTGCAGTTCAATAACTGCTACGTTCTGTTTCTCAAAAGAAGAAAAGAGTTTCATGAACTGGAATGTTTCGATCAGGCAATGCATGCTCACCTTGCCAAGTGCTGATAGGAATGGAGGAATATATATTGGCTTCGCCACTGCTGACCAGATGAAAAATATCATTTTGCCTTCCGAATCAGTTGATGCTCCTGCAGAAAAGTCAATGTGACTCATTAACCCAGCACAGCCAGTTCAGTATATATTTCAGAGTCCTGCAACATCACATTTTATTTAAAAGATCTTTATTGATAGATCCTTATAAATATGGTATTCTCCATTTCATTGTGCATTGGATAATATTGTACCCACTCACTTATTCATTGGTACATCACTCAATTTTAGTACCCCTACCGTTCCATTCACGACTTAACTACCAAACTACTTTCACGAAAAAAATGCTTATTTTTAAAACCGAAGACTGAGCTGAAGCAATGTCTCTTGGAAATCAACCATCATTCCCTCACTCTCTATACCTTATTTAGTGTGTCTCAGTGCCTGTCACCTTAAATCTGTGCCCACCAGTTCTGAACTTCACCATCCTGTGCAAACGATTTAGTCCAGTTGCCGATCCATGCCCCTCATGATTTTATAAACCATGAGAACGTTACGCTTTGCCTGGAACATTCCAGCGAATAAGCCCCTGCCTACCCCATCTCCACGCTTAACTAAAGCCCTCAGATCCCCACAACATCCTTGTTACTCATTTCTGCACAGTTTCAATTTTCACAAAATCCTTCCTGTAGAAGTTGACCATCACTGCAAGCAGTATTCTAAATGTGATCTCGCCAATGCTCTATATCGCCACAACATGACATTCCAACTTGGATAATCGACTTTCTGACTAATGACAAAAAGCGTGCCAAGTACTTTCTTCACCATCTTGTCTCCTTGTGACACCAGTTTATCTGCTTTTATAAATTTTGCCTTGACTCATAAAGTTGTGATTGTCACGATGTTCTGCTGCCTTCACGGATCTGTTGCCCAACATGCAAAATCTCTCTGTTCCTCGTGTCCTGCCATTCATTGAGTAACCGTTGATGTGTTACTTCCAATGTGCATTACCTCATGTTTTTCATCGTTAATTTCAACATCCCCTATCTGAATTTGACATTTGACAAATCCATCTCTGAGCTCCTCCATCCTAAGACCTTCTTCCTCACTATTAACCAGTTTGCTAATATTCGCATCATCGACAACTCTGCTTCTCATTTCCCCCGAAATTAATCTGTATTCTTTACACACATCCACAAACGACATGGGACCCAGCATTCATCCTTCTGTTACACCATTGAATACCAGTTCCAATCACACAAACAGCCTTCCATCACCATTCTGTGTCTCCTACCACCACCAAATTAAGTTTGGATCCAACTTGCCAAGGGACCTTAAATCCCTTTTCACTTTTATCCTCTTACCAGTCTCCAGTGTGGTGTCGTGTTAAGGGCTATGTTGAAATCCACACAAACAACATCAACTTCACTACCCTCGTTAAAAAAACCCGATCACTTGCCAATGAAATAAATTTAATCCAATCTGTTAGGCTTGACATTCTGTAACAAAGCCGTGATGACTCTTCCTGATGAAACCTTGCCTGGACAAGTGGCAGTTAACTCTCTCCTACAGGGTTTGCTCGAAAAGGTTCCCTTTATCTGATGTGAGACTCACTGCTATGTGATTCTCTGGTTTATCTCCCCCAATCTTGCTGTAAAGTGGAACTGCGTTAGTCCACTCCACTACAAACCCAAAGAGGAAAGTAAAACATTTCCTCCATTGAGACAGAGAGGAACATATGATACAAGTCCGTCGTGAATTGGGAATATGCCCACTTCAAGCCGCTCAGAACCACAAACACTTCATCAGCCCCATGTCAAACTTCTTCAGAACCTTTCCATCCCACGTCCTGCATTCTGTCCCTATATCTTAGCTGTACTGTGACACTGGAAGGAGATCATTCAGATATTTTAACTCAAAAATGTTGTATTAAGCCTTTGTGGTTATAAAATATTTTGCTTTGATAGCCACAGTCTATTACAGTGAGAAATGGTGTGAATTATCTCTAACTGAAAAAATATTCACTTAATTCCACCTCTTGTGGAGATTCCTATCTGTTCCCATCTGACATGACGGAGATTTAGCTCTCTATTGTTTACCATATCCAGAACAGAACTGTGGCACAAATCCAAGCACATGATTTCTTTCTTTATTGACCTACGAAGTCGATGCTAATGCCTCACATTGCAATGGGATTCATCAACAAGGGAACTTTTCAGGATTAACACAGTTGTGTCTTATGTGCAGGGGGTCATTACACAAGCACAGTATCAATCTTCCTCAGGGGCAAGACAAAAAAATGCTGGAAAGAGAAATCGGAGTGAACATTTTCGGTGCAGTGACGCGGTCCTTAGCATTGATGGTTTCCAGGAAACTTTTGGTCTATATGCAGAAGATATGTGAAGCGCAGTAATTAGGAGGGAACGAGATGACGGGATAGAGCCGAAAGAGAGAGACTAACAGTTGGACATCGGAATTGATAATGATTTGTTTGGAGCATTAACAACTGTTCACGGAGACTGTTTATGACTAACCATAGATATTGTGTAATGGCTGCTATGCTGTAACTAGGCCTGATGGGTGTGTCGGGGGCCAGGACATGGGAGACTTCAGGCCTCTAAAATGATTGAAATTGGTGTGGATGGTCGCGTGGTGCTCAAGCAGAAAATGGTCTGTTACTTTTTCAGCATGCACTGAGCTATGGTGGAACACTGCAGTCAGCCTAAGATAGAGACGTTGGCTAGGAAACATGGTTCTGTGCTAAAGGAGCAGTCAACTGGAAGCACAGGGACATTTTTGGCGATATAACTTTGTATTCTGCAAAACGGTCATTCAGTCCACACTTCATTTCCCAAGGTAGTGGCGACCACAATATGAACAGTGAATCTATTAGACTAGATTGTGTGAAGTGTAGGGAAAGTGTTGCTTCACCTGGAAGGTATATTTGAGCACTTGTGTACTAAGCAGGGAGTTCAGAAATGGACAAGTAAGGAGAAGCAAGAAGCAAGAAGAACGGATAGCGTAGAAGATATTATTAGAGAAGTTGTTAATAAATGGGTAAGAAAGCGACCATAAAGGCACTATACCTGAATGCTCGTACTTTTCGGAAGAGGGTTGGGGATATAAAGGCATAAATTATCATGAACGAATACAATTTAGGAGACATTGCAGATACATGGAGACAGCATAGTCAAGACTGGGAGGTAAATATTCACGGGCATGAGACAATTTGGAAGGACAGAAATGGTGGTAAGGAAGGTGGTGTAACTCAAACATTCAAGGACAACCTCAGAACGATGCTGACAGATGATATACGTTCTATGGAGAATGAGTTTGAATCAGTTTGGGAGGAAAATAGAAGTTCTAAGAAGAAAATGTCATTGATTGTCGGAGTCTACCGGTTCCACATTTTAAGATCACATTGGGGAGGGCAGTCAACAAAGACATAAATAACACCTGAAAAAATGGTATGACAATTATCATTCGGGATTTTAATCAACATGTCAATCGGTCGAAGCAGCTCAGTCACGGTAGCCTTGATGAGGAGAGTATTGAGTATCTGCGATAGATTCCTTAACTACTGTGTAATGGAACAGGCCAACAAGGGGAGAGGCCAAATTAGATTTGGTACCGGGTAATGAACATGGCAAGGTGATAGATTTGGCGGTAGGTGAGCACTTTGGTGATAGTTACCAAAATTCAATTATGTTTACTTGATCTTTCCAAAGGGATAGGTATACACCGGAGGGCAAGCGCTACTGCTGGGGGAAACAAAATTGTAATGCGATTAGATAAGATCACGCATGCACAGGTTGGGCAAGGAAACGACAGGAAATGGGCAGAATAGAAGTGAGGAGCTTATTCAAGGAGCAGGTTCTGTATGTCTTTGAAAAGTATGTACCTGTCAGAGAGGGAGGAAATAGTCAAGCGCAGGAGTCATGATTACTGAGGAAGTTCAGGAAAGACCTGAAGAGCGACTGAAGATGAGCCAGGATGGTAGCTGAGAATTTGTTGGCAGATTGGATAAGGGAAAACCCTATATCTTTCCATAGTTACGTAATGACTAAAAGAATGAATGGAATAAAATATGGCCAATGAAGGACAGTCGTGGTAAGTAGTGCGTGGAGTCAGAAGTGATGGGGGAAGCGCAAAAGCAATATCTTTCGTCAGGATTCGCTCTGAAAAAAAAAATGTTGTCGAGGACAATACTGAGATACAGGCTACGAGAGGAGATCGGATTGAAGTTCCCAAGGACGAGGTGTTACAAACTCTGAAAATGTGAAAATATATAAATTCCCGTGGGCCGGATGGGATTTATCCTAGGATTCTCTGGGAAACCAAGAATCGGATTTCCGAGCCTTCGACTTTGATCTTTATATTATCATTGTCCAAAGGTATAGTATCAGAACACTGCAGGATAGTAAAAGTTGTTCCCTCATTCAAGAAGGGAAGTAGAGAAAACCCTGGAAATTATAGACCATTGACCCTTCCGTCAGTTGTGGGTAAAGTGTTGGAAAAAGTTCTAAGAGATAAAATTTGTAATCATCTTAATTGGAATAAGTTTATGAGGGAAAGTCAAGCCAGTTTTGTGAAAGGGAGATCGAGACTCACAAACATTATTGAGTTCTTTGAGTCGGTCATTAAACTGGATGTCGGTTTGCTCACTGAATTGGAAAGTTCATTTCCGGACATTTCATCACCCTACGAGGTAACAATTTCAGTGGGTCTCCAGGCGAAGCACTGTTCATGATTCCTGTTTAAAATTTATATGTTTGGGGTTCTTTGGGTTGGTGATGTCATTTCCGGTGGTGATGTCATTCCCTGGTATTTTTCCTCAGCGGGTAGTCGATGGCGTCGAGCTCGAAGTGTTTGTTGGAAGAGTTCTGGTCGGAATGCCATGCTTCGAGGAATTCATCTGCATGTATCTATTTGGCTTGTCCTAGGAAGGATGTGTAGTGTTTGTCTAATGTATTGTTTGTTTACAGTTCTTGCACAGTATTTTGCAAATGTCATCAGTTTTTGCATATGGACAAATAGGCAGAAAACGAGCCACCAGGATACATGAACATCAACTAGCCACAAAACGACGTGACCCTCTCTCACTTGTATCCTTACATACAGATAAAGAAAGGCACCACTTTGACTTGGACAACGCATCCTTCCGAGCACATGTGAAACAGAGACAGACACGAGAATTCCGAGAAGCATAGCATCCCAACCGGAAATCTATCAAAAAGCACATCGAGGTGGACCCCATCTACAACCCCCTGAGAAAAAGAACAGGAAATGATATCACTGCAGGAAATTTCATGACCAACCCAAAGAACCCCAAACATGTCAATAGAAAGCAGAAATCCTGAACAGTACGTCACCCGAAGGCCCACTGAAGATGTTACCCAGGAGGGTAAAGAAGTGTACGGAAGTGAGCCTTCCAGCTCAGCGAGCAAATCTTCATGTGGAAGCTAATCCTGAGCTACAAACTTGTTATAACTCGCCAGGTGACTAAACAGATAGATGAAAATAATGCCATTCATGTAATGCACGTTTGGATTTCAGTTAGCCGTTTGATAAATTTCGCCATGGTAGATGACTGCACAAAATACTGAGGTATGGGCTTAAGGAGGATTTCGTGCTTTGGACCAGAAATTAGCCGGCTGAAAGAAGACAGAGGGTGTTATTTGATGGGAAAACGTCATCCTAGAATTCAGTTGCTTTTGGTATACTGCAACGATCTGTTTTGGGTTCACTGCTTTTTCTCATTTTTTTATAAACGACCTGGATGGGGGCGGAGAAGGATGGGTTCGTAAATTTGCGGACGACATTAAGTTCGGTACAGTTGTGCATAGTGTTGAAAGATATTGTAGGTTACGTAGGGACACAGGTATGCTGCAGAGCTGGGCTGAGAGTTGGCAAATGGAATTTAATGCAGAGAAAATGTGAGAAAGAGCATGGCATTAAAATTAGCACAGAATATAAAGATCGATAGCAGAAGTTTCTATTAAAGTATAAAATGAAAAAGAGTGGCAAAAGTAAACGTTGACACTTTCGTGGATAAGAAGGGGCATTTACTTATGGGATATCCGGAAATAGCCTTGACATTGAACACGCATTTGCGTCAGTCTTCACATTGGAGGATATTAATAACATGCCAGTAATTGACAATGTGATGACGGTTGGTGACGACTGTTGGGAACAGTCATTATAACAAGAGAGCTAGTGTTGGATTGTTGGAGCTAATTAACATTGCAGGGTGTTAAACACGATGGTGTGTTAAAAAGAAGTTTGCTGACGGTATTTTTCCAAAATTCGTTGGTCTCTGGGGCAGTCCCAACTGATTGGAAAACACAAATATGATATCACTGTTTAAAAAGGGAGGCAGACAGAATATGAGGAATTAGATCAGGTTACTTACAGTGTCGAAACAGGCCCTTCGGCCCAACAAGTCCACACCGACCGCCGAAGCGCAACCTACCCAGACCCATTCCCCAACATTATAGAACTTTGTTCAACCTCTGTAGTGCAGACATTTCTTTAGTCTATTATCGAAGAAGAAATAGCAGGGCATCTCGATAGAAATTGGACAGACGCAGCATGGGTTAATGAAGAGCAGGTCATGCCTGAAAAATCTTTTCGAGTTCTAAGGTGGCATTACGAGCATGGTGTATAACGGGACCCAGTGAATTGGTGTACCTAGATTTTCAAAATGCCATCGATAATTTGCGGTTCAGGGGCTGATAGCAAACGGATGCATGCTGTTAAGGGTAAGGTATGAGCATGGAATCAGGATTATTTGTCCAACAGGAAGCGCAGAGCGGGGATAAATCAGTGCTATTCTATTGTCCATCAACGGTGTGCCTCGGGGATCGGTACTGGAATTGCAATTACTTACAATTTATGTGGATGATTGGGATTTTGGAGCCATGTGCATCGTGTCAAGGTCTGCAGTTGACACAAAGGTGAGTAGCTGAGCAAAGAGTGCGGAGGACAGTGATAATTTGCAGAGGAACATTGAAATATTGGGTTAATGGTCAATATTCTGGCGGATGGAATTCCGGATTTGAAGGTGTTCGCTGATGACATGAGACTATGTGGAATAGGATTATATCAAAAATTCAGAAGAATGAGGCCGGATCTTATGGGAACATTGTGGAATTCATTGCCACGGAGTGCAGTGGAAGCCGGGACGCAAAATGTCTTCAAGGCCGAGATTGATAGATTCTTGTTGTCTAGAGGAATTAAGGGCTACGGGGAGAACGCTGGTAAGTGGAGCTGAAATGCACATCAGCCATGATTGAATGACGGAGTGGACTCGATGGGCCGAATGGCCTTACTTCCACTCCTATGTCTTATGGTCTTATGGTCTTATGGAACATCTAAAATTATGAAGAGCATGTGTGAGATAGAAGTATAGAGCATGCTTCCATTGGCGGATGAAACTAGGACAAGAGGGCACAGCCTCAAGATTAGGACGAGCTGAGTTAGGACTGAATTGAGAAGGAATTCCTTCAACCAGAGCAGTACTCCATGGAACTGCTTGTCCAACGAAGTAGTTGATGATAGATCAATAAATGTTTTTTTAAAGCTAGGGCTGATTTTTGTTTGAACAATAAAGGAAGTAATGATTACCTTCAGAGGTTGGTTAAGTGGATGCATATCCATGGAAAGATCAGGCATGATCTTATTGAATGGAGAAGCAGTCTCTAAGGCCCGTATGGCATAGTCTTGATCCTCGTTCTCATGTTCTATGAATGTATGTGTCACATATTCCGCGATTTTAGGGAAAGCTTCCATGGGGAGGTGTTGAGACAGAAGGCACAGTGCACCACGGTCCCGCCGAGGTAATGGTTCCTGGGGAAGGCGGACAAGGGCGGGGAGGTGAATATATGTTTGGTAATAGTATTTCTCTGGAGGTGCTGGAATTAGGAAAATATTTCGTTGTAGACTTGGAGTACCATAGCGCTTAAGGTTCCAGACCATGTTCTGAAAAAACATGAGATGAGAATGGAACGTTGCTTCATGACGGACATTTGAAAGATGGGTCCAAAGTCCTTCTTTGGTTCAGTGAAAGTCACAATGTCTTTGATAAGCTAGCTTTAGCAGCCAGAAGCATTGTGGCCACAAGAGCAGGTCATAGTCAGAGAATTTCGCGACTCCCGAAAGCCTGTCTAACGCATAGCCTGCGACGACACCGGCAGTTTCCACTAACAGCTGTTCACTCTCCCAGCGAGAGCGTTATTCACCTCATTGACCAAATGTTTTTCTCTTTCTTTTGTTCTTTCCCGACCAACTGTTTACTCCTTTACAATACAGAATGAGACATGATAGGATAGTTCCTGTTCGCTTGGATGATTGCAGTGTTAAAGAAACAATGCACAGGAGAAGCACAGCAGATTAGTCAGCATCTGAGTTGCAAGAGACATTTAAATCAAAACCTTCTTGAGTATTCCTTAGTGCAGTTGCAACAATACTGAAAAGCTCAACACCATCCAGGACAGAGCAACTGAATTGAGCAGCAACACACAACTAATAAAACATCGACAAACATCCATTCCCACCACAACCAAACACTCAGACATGCAGTCTGCACCATCCACAAGATGCACTGCAGATATTCACCAAGGGTCCTTAAACAGTACATTACAAACTCACAACTACTTCCATCTAAAAGGAAAAGGGTAGTAGATAGGTAGGAAATACCTACAACTCACTGACCATCCTGCCCTGGAAATATATTGCCATTCCTCCAGAATCACTGGGTCAAAACTGTGGATTTCACTCCGCTATAATTTGGGTGTACCGACAGCACACGGAAACGATGGTTCAAGAAAGCAACTCATCACCACCTTGTCCAGTCAAATCAGGAAGGAACAATAAATGCTGACCTATTCTGGAATACCTACACCCGACGAAGAATGAAAATCATACGCTTTGGTGTTTTGAGACGTTTTCTCTTACTGAGATATATATGGTTTTATTTGAGAGGTATGAAAGATGAGGATTTGCTGTTGGGAAACTGAAACGAAGCATCACATCAAAATTTGATGGAGTTGCTTTGTTCCATGTAGCCTGAACCTTACCGGCCTTTGAAAATGAAAGCAGAATGTTACATTCACTGTGGAGTGAAAGCATTCACTCTCTGAACTATCGATACATAATTGGAGGGGCGCTGAGAGAAACTGCGGAAGTGTGGTGACGATTCAATTACTTGTCTGTACTAAAACTTCATCAGTGCAACCACATCGGGGAAAAGCCATTCAACTGTTCTGAGTGTGGAAAGGGAGTTACTCAGTTTTCTAACTTGCTGACTCACCAGTGGGTTCACACGGAGAAGAAACCATTTAATTGTCCAGAGTATGGAAAAGGCTTCAAAAGTTCTCACGAACTGCTGTACCATCAATGTATTCACTTTGATGAGAAATCATTCAAGTGTTCTCACAGAGGGAGTGGGTTCAGGCCGTCATTTGATCTCAATTTACATCTGCGAACCCTGTGACAGAGGCCGTTCGCCTGTTCTAAGAATGGGAAAGCATTCAGTCAGTCATTCAGTCTGTTGACACACCAGTGAGTTCATACCATCCGTATGAGACCATTCGTCCGCTGTGATTTGAAGTAATTAATTGTTTCCGGCAATCTGCTGAAATACAAGAGAATTCAACTGGAAAGAGACCATTCACCTGCTCTGACGTTTCTCAAACTTCCTGAAAGACGAGTGAATTCATATAGGCGAGAGGCCATTCATATATACTGAATTGGGGAAAGGATGCACATAAGCCATCCATCCTCCTGATACACCAACAGGTTCACTGTGACAATAATTTGTTTTAATGACGCAGTGTGGGAAATGCTTTATAAGTTTCCAGTAATTGACGTCGCATCAACATGTTCACGCTGATGAGAACACAATCTTATGCTCTCACTGTAGGATTGTTGTTACTCTGATATAAATGAATACACTTCACAAGGTCTTCATTTCGATGTGAAGTGCATTCAGAAATGCCGAATGCATCGAAATATCTTTTAGTACAAATCCACACTTACCAATGAAGAAGAGGATCAAGAACACGGCAGTCAATGTATATCTACCAGTCTCCTCTAATTGTACACAAATCCGGGGAAAAGAATCTTTGAATTTGATGTGATTGAAAATGGAACAATTAAACACCAGATCAATTGAAGAGATTAAACACATCCAATGAAGTAAACCCTGGCTGACAGAATGAACACAGTTCAATTCTCGATGCAATAACACCATATCGCATTCACATGCGACCTCACTGGATTGTTTGCACTATTACCATCTTTCCAGACCGTAGAGGCTACTGCCTTCATTTGAGACAGAAGGGGCTGTTGGTGATTTAACCAGGTCAGAGAAGATTTAGAGAAGGACAACTTTTAAATTAACCTCAAACCATTGATAGGAATTGGAACCACGCTGCGAGCATCACACTGTTTTATAAGCCAACAAAGCAGCCAACTGAGCGAAACAGATTGCACCTGACTGGGTTGTCACACGTGCGAATGAGTAATTGAATCCCTTGCTACACACAGTGCAAATTAACTGCCTCTCCACGCACGGTGGCTCAGTGTTTAGCACTGCTGCCTCAGAGCATGAGGGGCTGGCTTCGATTCCAGCCTCGGAGGCCTGTCTGTGTGGCGTTTGCACGTTCTCCACGTGTCTGCGTGAGTTTCCTCCAGGTCCTCAAATTCCATCCGACAAGACAAAATGGTGCGCCGGTTAGTTGAATTGGCCATAATATATTGCCAATACCGTAGGTTAATAGTTGGGGTAAAGATAAGGGTTTGAGGGTTCGTTGGAGGGATTGTGTGGACTTGTTGGGCCGAAGGGCCTGTTGCTGCACTGCAGGGATTCTCATGTGTTTTCTGGTGTTCCATCACATCATTGCTACTCCTTAAGCTCTTTTCAAAGTCAGACTATTAAAGTTTTCTCTCATTTGTGGGAACAAGTCCATATCTGCTGAGATTGGAGACCCGAGTTAATCACTTCCCAGGCATGGAGCAAGTAAATGTTTCTCGCTCGTGTGAATATACTCGTGCTCACTGAATAGAGATAACCAGGTGAATCTCTTTCCACACTCAGTGCAGGCCTCTCTGTAGTGTGCCCATTCAAGTTCATTTGAACCTTTGCTGATTTAATAAATTATTTCTGATACACAGAACAGACGAATAGTGTCTCTCCAGTGTCATGTCGATCGGGTGACATTAGGCGGTGCTGTGAAGATAATCGCTTACCAAAGAGAGAAGACAAATCTTCTCTCCCTTTGTTGAAGTCATTTGCGTGCCATTAGGATTGATCCCCGAGTGAATACCTTCCCGTCATGGAACAGCTGAGTGGCTTGTCCCCATGTGAACAGATTGTTGTTGAATTAAGATTTTGAATTTACAACCTTTGCAGATCAGAAAGTTTATTTTTCAACAGTATGGGAAATGACATGCAAACCTGCCTACACACAGCATGGCCAATAAGAACACAGAAAATGAAGCCTGTCCAAGCCATACAAGGAATACCCAAAATGCCTCAGTGTTGACCAAACAGGCTGACAATGGAAACCATACATGATCACAGTTATTCACAAACCAGGGAATACACTTCCCAAGACAATCTACCAATAAGCTTCCTCGACACTATAAACACAGCTGAACCAAAGGCTGAAAGGTAACCTAGTACCCCAGTGATATCAAAGCCACATGAAGCTCAGGTCAGCCAGGGATGCACCGGAATACCTTACTCATCTCTGGAGAGCAACAATGGTATCACCTTACTGCCAAGGAAAGGGACATTCTCACATACTCCCGATCCCATTCTTGAGCTGATTAATGCTGCTGGATGCTTGATTGTATCTTGATTGTATCAATCACGGCCAGAGCTTGTGCCGTAACCCGGATCCAGCCAGGGGAGAGCCGGACGGGCAAGGGAAGACTGGCAAAATAGAATGAGAGATTGCTGATTAATTTTTTTGCATCAATCCTAAGAGATTCCTCAGCTCGAAGGAAATTGACCGGGGCTCCACCAAATCACTTTTTGTTCTGTCCTGTGGTTTCTGAGCATTTGCTTTGGATGTGTCTGTTTGTTTTGCGGTTGCTGACGGCATGTCTTGTCAGTTTCATGTGTCTCGTCTAAGTGTGTTTATCCATCAGACAACTGTTTGTTTACAGTGCGGTAGCGATAATCCTTTATTGCTTGACCTGTCAATCACTCACTGCTTGTGTGTTCTGTGAGTACTCCCTTTGTCTTTCCTCGAAAACTGAAGTGCAATGCTTAGCAGTCAGCGCAGAACGTCCAGTACGCCATGGGGTCAGGGAATTCCACCCACTGCTGGGATGTGCTAGCTGGGCAATCCCAACTATGTGGTGAGAACGGCCCAGGACCGAAGTTGTGCAAGACGATATTGAGGAGGCATGTAAGTTTCGATTCCCTACAGTGTAGAAACAGGCCCGTCGACCCAACTAGTCCACACCGACCCTCGGAAGAGTAAGCCGTGTAGACCCATTTTCCTCCCGCCAATGCACCTGACACTATGGGCAATTTAGCACGGCCATTTCACCTGACTTGCACATCATTGTGATTGTGCGAGGAAACCAGAGCACACGGAGGAGTCCCAGACAGACATGGGGAGAATGTGCAAACTGCACAGAGTCAGTCGCCCAAGGCTGAAATCGAACCTGGGACCTTGGCGCTGTGAGGTAGCAGTACTAACCACCCTGCCCTGTAAATACGTGAAAATCAAAATAAAGATTGGAGATTCTCTTGTTATACCTGGTTCACTGGCAGAGACAAGGGATGGCGGTTACTTTACCCACTTTACAGGAGACTTTTAAACATGTCCACAAGAAAATTGGACATATGGGAGGTCCTTTAAATCCGATAAGCTTGATTATTGTAGCACGGCCATTATGGGAGGGCACATTGACCCCTCCTGGGACACTGTATACATGCTGCAGTGTCTTGAAAATTTTCGACAGGTTGCCCAGCAGTATCAGGCCGCGAAGGTGAAAGACTGCTGCAATAACAAGCGACACTGTGATCCCAACAATTCCAGATACGGCCACGTCGCCCTTTGCCCCACAGTACCCGAAATTTCCCATACTGGCTTCAAAGCCAGACCCGTTGGGCCTGAATGAAGTGGCTGCATTTTTTTTTACCATGCATTACACAGCAAGCCCGCGATGGGACACATTAGCCGCTGGGCAGTATGAATCACCACTGCTGCCCAACACAAACGATAACTCCAGACTCACAAGAAGACCGAGTGCTTGCCGAAATTGCCAGGGTACCAACTGTCAGTTTCCCCGCATCATGATTGGGTCCACTACCCTGTATAAAACCTGGATCCACGCAGAGGTCCGGGCGATGCTACAAGATGCCCCAGACCCGTTGAATTGACAGCTCCCGTTCTAAAATTGGGTCCTCGAAATTTCCTGTATTTTCAACTGTCCATCCCAAGATGTGCAGACCGTACTACAGCTTGTGTATATGACCAACTGGGTGACCATTAGCCCTGTTATTGACATCCCCATCCAATCCTGGGGCACTGCTTTAGACTGGGAAAAAGTGGCTGGACAGCACCGTGAAGGATGCAATAAAGGACAGTGCAAGACGGCACGCCGAGTTTGGGCTGTTATCCAGTGTCTGCAGAGCAGCCAAGCATTAGCTCGATGTAATTGTCCGCTTTAGGGAGATCTGCGACTCCTCGCCCGACATTCCATCAGCAGAGAACGAAAAGCTTGCCGTACAGACCTTACATATGCTCACGTTTTCACGTTGCACAATCGAACGACGAGCAGGACGGACAATTTACTTTTACTTAATAACTTGGACGGGAATGGGCTGTTCACTACACCAAAACCGACGGGGGCATTTGACTGGTTCGCAAAACCTAACAACCACAGAGACACCACCAGGCCAGTACAGCAAACTAGGGCAATTCAAAGAAGGTAGTGCTGGAACAGTGTGAATTTGGAACACTGTGTGACACAGTGCTGGTCCAGGCAATGTCGCCCAGGGCCATCTAACCTCTCCGTCTACCCTCAGGCACAACAGCAGTCCACCACACAACAGAGGCAGCTTCAACAGGCTGCCTAAACTGTGGCTGATCCCTTCCCCCGTGCTCCAGAAACTAACTAGGGCTATCGTGAGAGTGAGTTTTCACAGGCGATCTCAATGTCTCTCACACGCCCCGTCTGAAATTCCGATGTGGATGTGGAGGTGGTGGGGAGCTGGTCATTTCTTTTGTGTTGGATACTGGGTCTGTCCAACCGTCTGCGGCTTCTGACTCGGAAAATTACCTGAGTTGCAAGACCCTCTGCTCTATACGGTTTTTGAGAATACCCATAACAGACCCATTAACTCCAGTATTGGCCCTGCCACTGCGACTGATGCTGCTATTATTTCAGACTCTTGCCCAGTCGCCCTCCTGAGCCGGCAGACCTTATGTAAATTGAATGCCAATATCCACTGTTCCTCTGTGGGTCTCACATTAGAGAACCTGGACGTCCATTATTCCATGCTGTGGGCAGTAATTTCACACTGTTGTCAATGGCCCCTTTCTGTAGACAGTTCCCTGACTCCCTGCTCCCAGTGGGGTGCGCAATTGACGGTATTGACTTGTCATGCATCCCACTAAAATTAATTGAAAATAGCGACACACCACGGTGACATGTAATAACAAAGTAGATACTTGTGAAATCTAAGGACTTCAAGGTGACCTTCTTAGCAAATACGGGTGCTATGATGTTGTTGTACGTCTGCACTGACAGCTGAAGTGACGTCAAGCTGCTGTCTGTTTTCTCCATTGGATTTGATCATTCTGCCTCTCGTCTAATTGCCTGAAGACGAGAGGTGCCGACAACGTGGAAGCTTTCTGCGTGGTTTCTGGTGTAATTTTCAGAGGGGATGAGGAACTGCTGTTGGTTACGGGAAGTGACTGTGAGGCCCCAACCCCCACTTCCCCGAAATCCCACAACTCCCCATAATCCAGTTACTGCTATCAGCAGCTGATCTACCCTGTCAGGGCACACTGGACCCTCCTTACTCTGACCTTTTGGAAGGACAGTCTGCTGCCATGAATTTGGCAATGGCTGGATATGATGTGTTTTGCTTTCAATTTCACTTTCATCTCTGGCCACATTTAAGTTCTTCAGTTTAAACTTGTAACCCTTCCAGAAAATGTTCGCTCGCTGATCCCTTTTTGTCAACTTAACCAGGTTCCCCACGCGTACTCACCACCTCAGCAATCTCTACTTGAACTTGCCCACATTGACTTATTGATCTTCTCCAGTCTTGATAGAACAGGGACTGTTCCTGTGCCCAAGCACCCTGCAGGAACTTTAAAGAATCAGGGAGCAATCTGAGTCTAATTGATGTTAAATGTTTGTCAGTAGCCAATGTCTCTCCAGAGCTGTTGTTTGAAAGTATAGGTAACAGCCTTTAAATATGATTGCTGCATTCTCTGAACCGGAACATCCTCTGCCCACATTGATTGAACGAATGCCCCCTGCTGACCGACCGTTAATTGACCAGTTCTGACAATGTTGCATTCAAGACTTTTCCTACCCTGCCCACGTGGCCACACCTCCTGATTCCAATCCTGGTCCCAGTATTTCCTAGCTTCGAGTAATATTTTGGCACTTATGCTCAATTCCACCACAAACCCCATTCCCGAATTATTACTTTGTGCTTCCAAGCAACTTGGACAAGAAAGTTGGGATGCAGAAGTTCTGTTTTTCACCCTTATCATTTTGTTATCTCATCATTCCTGCACTTCCATTTTGTTTTCGTTCCCTCCGGTTCCCCTCTTTTTTCTTTGTCACTAAATCCTTTTAATTGCTGCATTTTTAATTTTTGAAGAAAGCGGATGGAACTCAGACAAAGTAAGAGTCTACACCAGATTGTGAGCATTTGTTAATTTGCAATATAATAAGTAACATATGATTAGGAATCATTAAAAATTACGCTTAACACTTATTGATGTTGGAATATAAAGTCCACTTTCCCCCTTATTGACACGAAGTATGTTCCTTGATTTAATTTTCATATTTCAGAATCAGTTCAGTTCAAATGGCAAAAGACAGCTCGAGTCGCTGAAATCACTGCACTCCAACCTGATTTTAGACAATTGAGAACTTCAGTTTCTCTCCCTACTGCTCTCTCTATATGAGCAACTTTCTCTGATTTCCTTTCCTTCACTTTTAAGCGGCCGTGCTCCAGGGGGATGTACTATTGGCTGTTGTTGAATCTCCAGCTCGAGTTGAGAGGGGGTTATCTCCCATTATGAGGTCAGAGACCCAGCCGCAGGTTGATGGGTCTCAGGGGTCAGGCCCCATTGCGCAGCCTCTGTAGATCTCCATATCTCAGTGTTCCCCAAGGGGAAAGGCACATCCAGGAAGGAGTCACTGCGGGCCTCACTATAGGCTGCACAGAGGGACACTGACAATTACACACGGAGCTTGGACAGCCAGTTCCAAGGGAGCCGACGTGACAACTGTGCCCTGTGACTTTGCTTGGGAATTGACCCTGCGTGTGTTTAGGACAGGAACTCTTCCACTGGGTTAAATCCAGCTATTCAAAAGGGTCGAATATCTACTGTACGAATACCTGATATACTTCCGAACACCTCATAGCGACTATCATTTACAGCAGATTCTAGTCGATTGTACAACCAGAGAATTACACTGAAAAGTATAAATATTTCTCTGCATTAACTGATTCATAAAGGAATCATCCCATTGGTCAGGTATTTGTTGGAGAAGCACAGGCTGGCGTTGCATGTCAGGCCCCTGCAAAAACCTGGACATAGACTCTGTTCACATCAACTGGGGACCTGAAAACTCTGATGGGGAGACCCTCTTAAAGAATGTGGCCTTCACTGTCTGTGCTGTCACTTATTCCTCCCGAGAAGATGGTGGAGAGTGAGCTCACTTGCTTAATCACTACAGATTACTGGAATATTGTGTGCATTTGTTCCTGGGTCCGCACCTTCAATCATGGGGATGGATTGGAAAGAATGGAACTTTTCAGATTGGTAATCTGATGGGACTTTCAAAAATCATGACACCTCTGGGAAAAACTGTTCGCCGAATATAGGTTCAAGAATGAGACAACACAGGCTGAAATTATCTGCAAACGTAACAGGTGTGCAGTAAGAGATGTTTTTTGTTGACACTACGCTTGGTGTTTGTGTGGAGGGCCCTGCTGGAGTTCTAATGGAGGCGGCTCCAATTGACGCTTTTAACAGGGAACTAGGTCATTATTTGAATTTCACTGAGGGGTGGAGAGTCAATGGACAGAACAGAGTGTCACAGTAATTTAGTTTCTGAATCTCAAACTCTCACTTTGTCAATCAGGACTTGGTCACTGACATCAAGAGATGTCAGCATGCTGACGCTTGGCTTGGGAGTCTTTGTTTGGACATCGAGCTTTACTCACTGTCAACCTCCAGACAACAGGACATGTCTTCAGAATTTGCAAATGACACAAATTGAAAATGCAGGAAACAAGGAAGAGAAGAGTAGCAGAATTTAGGAGGACACATGCAGAAGTTATTTCTAGTCGGTCTGAGGATGAACGTGATCCACAGGATTCCTGATATCCTCACAATGAACTAGTCAGAGCCAGATCTCCTTATTGTTCGCGGCCAATTAATATGAAGCTCGGAGTATCAGTGAAACAGACACGAGAGAGGCGAGAGCTTTCTGTTTGTCATAAAGAGCAAAACAGTTACGCAAAGACCGTGGGGGAGAGACATTTCCTGTATTTAATCAAAATCACACCCGGACATGGCGAACCCTCCAACTACCTGAGGCATTGTGATTTGTAAAACATATTCCACGTGAAGCTTGTTCAGAATCAGTCTCAGATAATTTTAAATCTGCAATCTGACGAGATTGATCCTGAATGCAGAGGTTTTAGAGACGCTGCAGAAAAGATTTACCACCATGCTTCCTGGACTGGAGGGCATTTCTTATGAAGTAATATTGAGGGGCCGAGGGCTTTTCTCATTGGAGTGAAGAAGGATGCGGGGTGAATTGGTAAGGGTGTATATGATGATAAGAACCATAGATATAATGAATAGCCAAAGACTTCTTCCCAGTACAGAAATGTCTTCATAAGGGGGCATAATTTAAAAGTGATTGGAGGAAGGTTTCGGGGAGATGAGAGGTAAGTTCTTTCTATGCACCGACCAGAATCTGTGGCGGTGGTAGTTTAATCAGATGCATTATGGATGTTTACGCGACTCTTGGATAGACATATGGAAGATAGGCTATGCAGATTAGTTTGATCTTAAAGTAGATTAACCGATCAGCACATCATCGAGGACTAAAGGACCTGCATTTTACTCTTCTGTATCAATTATCCTCCACATTATTGACTCCACTGTCAGTTAAAGTTCTGATACCATATATCCCCCTGAATGATAACGTTTAAGAACTTCTCACCATTTTCAACGGCATCATTCAGTTTCTGTTCGATTCCTCCGACAAACGTGAACAAATTTTGTAATTGTACCATTCTCTACCACGAACTCTGGAGAGCAAGTGGGAATACAGCGTTGAGATAGGGAATCAGGCATGATCACATTGAATGGAGAGCAGACTGTAGGGGCTGAATGGCTTCGGCTTGCTCCTGGTTTCATTCAGCTAAATGTCCTTTTCTAAATCTCATCCTAAAAAGTATCAGTGATTACATTGAGGAAGCACATCAGCAGTTGTTTTCGTTGAGATTTTCCTGCATCTTGAAAATTTGATTTATCTTTGCAGTGATGATGAAATATCAGTCGGAGAATCAAAGTGGTCCTCAGGACTCCTGATGGCGTCTCAGTGAAAAAGTTCATAGGCACGCTTCCTTACTGTTAATGATCAATCGCATGCAATAAAGAGAGACACTTCATGGAACTTCAGGATTGTTCACGCACCCTGGATGTTAATTTGCTTTGTGGATTACGGACTATATAAATGTAGAGGAATTACACTGGATATCCGCAAGTAACGTGAGGATGGATATTTTTAAACACTGAAAAAAATCTTAAGAGTATCCGAAAATGTTTTAAACGTAATTGAACGGTTTTGAAATTTATTCAACATTGTCGAGGGAATGGGAGATAATTTCAGAAACCGAGAGAGACTTACAGACACAGCCAGAGAGCCACAGCCACAGGTTCAGGATAACATTGCCCTGGAGGTGTTTCGGAGCTCACTCTGTGACCCACAATAGGCAAGGCAGCAACAGATGGAATGCAGTCATTTTCTGGTTATAAGGACGATGTTTTGTTTACTATCTGGCACAGTATTGTCCCTGTCCTGGGAGGGTTTGATGTGGAAAATGTAAAGGGAGATTTATTCTTCATCTAACTCAGTGCTGTTCCTGTCCTGGGAGGAGTTGATGGGAACAGTGTAATTGGGCTTTAATCTGTATGTAACCCTATGCCTGTGCTTTTCTGTTAGAGATTGATGGGGATAACGTCGGGTGATTAAAACAAAACCTAACCTCATGCTGAACGTGGCCTGAAAATTCAAAGGGTTCCAGTCTATTGTTAGATTACTTGACACTGAAACTATTTGTAGATTCCAGAAGCAACACCGATATTTTCTCCCTATCTAATCCTGCAGTTCCTGTCATTGACTCTCAAACTTTAATCATTTTAGACCATTCTGAATTCCAGGGATACAGTCCTGGGCTTGTGTCATTTCCCTGGCCATTGAATCCGTGCCGTCCAACTATAGTTCTGTGAATCTACGCTGCATTCATTTGCACATGGACTCCCAAGTCCCCAACCCGTTCTTGCCTTTCCCTGTTTATAAAGTCGCTGTCAGCGCTGTGTTGACATGAAATGACGACCTGAAACAAACCTATAATGGCTACTGACACTTTTGGAATCATTTGTCCTGGTTTTGCAGATTAAAACACATCGTACACTTTATACATTTTCATCTCTCGGCCTCCTGCAGATGAAATAACCTGGGATGTGAATCGATGCAATTTCGATGTTAGAGGAGGGATAATCTAAACCAAATGGTACAATGGGAAACTGGATGTAGGAGCAGAGAAGCTTCAGTTTGAGTCTGAATTCTGTCAGCACAGGTGAGGGGCAAATGTGTGAAAAGCTTTTTTTTTTCCCATTCATGCATTCCTACATGGGAGAAATGTTAATTTACAAATTAAACTCTAAAAGCAGGATATGGAGAACTCTGTTACACAGTTTCCATTGATTAAGATGCAGATTCCAGAATCCTTTTAAAGTCCGTGCCCTGAGAATTTTTAAAGTCTGTCTAACTTTCCAAACTTCAAGACGAAAATACGATAGTTATATGACAGGTCAGCTACTGAATTGCAGGTGCGTGGTCTTGTTCAGAATCTGGCAGAGATTTAGCGTGGAGTAAGATGTATTTTATCCAGATAACAGGCATTTATCAAGGACCAGCCTGACGTAATTTGACTTCAAATTTTGTGTTCTCTAAAAATAAAGAAATTGATTTACCATTAAGCAAGCCTCTCGGATTGTGTATCATTAGTATACATTTGTGAAAGAGTAACTGTGTATGTGAATGAGCAAGTGTGGCTTTGAGGTATCTGTGACTGATTGACTGAGAGTTGGTGGCTGAGATTGGCTGAGTGAGAGGTTGTGTTCGAGTGTGAGATTCTGAGATCGGGAGTTTGCAATGCTCAACTGTGCGTGTGACGGAACATATGTGACTGCATGACAGTGTGTCTGTGCGAATGAGCTATGTACGAGTTTGTGATAGACACTGTAGAGGCAGCTTTACTCTGTAATCTAACACAGAGCTTCCCCTGACACGGGAGTGTTTGTGGACATATCTGTGCATTGCATGTAACCCTATTTTCCCTGGGAGGTTTATTTGGAGAAAGTGTACAGGGAAATGTACTCTGCCGATAAGCCAGTGATATAACTATGCTAAGTGCATTTGATAGGGCCAGTGTGGGGATAGGGGGTGACTTCGTCATTATCTAATTCAACGAGGAACATGGTCTGGGAGTTAGAAAAGCTGAAGAGCAGAAACAGTTTTTCTCTGAACTTAACCCCATTCATTACCTAAATTCAATCTGAAAGAACTGCAGATTCTGTCAATCAGAAACAAAACCTCAGCAGGCCTGGCAGCATATTTGAAGAGAAATCAGCGTTAAAGTTTCAGGTCTGGCTCAGATAAACGGTGACCGGATACGACGTGATAACTCTGGTTTCTCTGTTCAGATGTTGCCACAACTGCTGAGGTTTTATCAGCAATTTTTTTTCCCTATTCTCTCCCTGTTCTACGAATTGCTCCCCTCGATTAGCTTAGAGACTTTGTTCTGCTGTACATCAGCTTGCTGACAACACATGGAATTCCAGTCTCTTATTCAGACTAAAGTAAATGAATATATAATCCCCTGCCCTATCACTGTACATTTCCCTGACTAATGCACCTAACCTTCACATGTCTGATCTCTATGGGCAATTTAGCATGGCCAATATTACTTAACCCGCACATGTCGAAGCAAACCAGACCATCCGAAAGAACCTCACGCAAACACGGGGAGAACTTACAAACTCCATTTACAGTCGCACGATACTGGAATCAAGCACGAGTCCCTGGAACTCTGAGGCAGATGTGCTAACCACTGAGTCACAGTGCCAGCCAAACAGTTAAGTTTAAAATTGGGACTGGGAATGCAAAAAGCTGCTGTTTAATTTCTGCGACATTCAGTTTCTCCACAAATAAAGTTTATGGATGACATCAGTTCAATAAGCCAGTTCACTACCATCTTCTCAAGGGCTGATGGGAATGAGGGACAAATGCTGAACCCAGCCAGTGATGCTCCTGTACGATCATAGTAAAATGTCTTCACCTCCCTAGGCCCAAGTCCTGGTCATAATTGCCAAACTGTCCAAATATTTGGTGACCCCATCACTTTAACTCTCCCGATTTGTATCCAAGGTTGTGGACAATGATGTTGAATCAATTAATAAGATCCAGATTAAAGGAGTACTTGACTGAAAATAAATACAGTTCTACTAAGGGACTGTAAAAAAAATAACATCGGGATTTCCAAACATCAAAGCTTCATTTCACAATCCTGGATGTCAGATAAACAGGACATTCACACACCTGGGTCGGACTCAAGACTCAATCCCCCCGACACAGAAAGTTTCCTGTATCAAACAACATACGGTATTGGAATCAAATGCAGTTTTTTTGAGCAGGACATAGCACGTGGGTTGAGGAAAATTGTCCATGTGGATGTTCCGAATCAGAAATCTACTTTAGAATCCAAACTGAACAGAAACAATCAAATAAAGAACTCTGTGATGAAGTTCTGAAATACATCTATTTTCCTTGAAAATGGGGACCCTCTTGGATAACGATCGAGAATTATTGCGTGTGCGTGTGTGTGTGCGTGCCCGCGTGCGCGTATGCATGTGTGTTTCTGTGGTGATAGTTGGGAGTGAGTTAAATTTCTATCACTTCTCAGATTATACATATCTTCAAAATGTTTGGTTAGACATCATCGAGGGAACTTTACTCTGTGTTTAACCCTGTGTTGTCAATTGATCTCACAGCTTCCTATATATTGTTTTCAAGGCTCCATCCGCTGCCACATCTTATATTTGCTAGTATCCTTTTCAGTGTCCTTCAGCCACTCAGTGACATCCCAGACTCAGGGAGGCAGCTGGTGTCGCATCTGCACTGTCACAGACTTCTGCCTGATGTCCGAAAAATGCAATCCCCTTATCACTATTGCTCTCCCACTTCTTTTGTTTTCTGCATTAATTAAATTCATAGAAGGTTCATTTAAACTCGGAAGCAACAGTAACTTTTTGATTTGAAAATGGAGGGAGGCAGAAAACAGGGCCACTGCTGAAATTCTGTCCAAGCAACAATGTTCAACCTTTTCATCGTTCTGTGGTTCCTAACATTTATACATTTCCTGTACTATAGTATTGAAGTATTTCAGGGGGTGGGTGCTGCATTGTTATGGAATGATGAAATGTGAATAAATGACCTAGTTCTCCAAAAATATCTAGTTGCTTTCATTCAGAAAGTAGTTGCTGGTTCGTCTCGTGGCGGCCAGAGGGGATCACTCTCCCTCACCTCACGGCCCTGGCACGAGTCACCTGTTGCCTCCTCTCGCTTCCTCGGTGTCAGACTTTCCCCGCTGGTTGTGGCCATTCTTTTTGTGACGTCACTGCGCAGCCGCTTGCGCCTTTGCGTCATTCAGGGCATTGTGAGACTGTCAGAAATAATAGAATGTACAGGGACAGGAAGAAAGTGTCCCAGAGAGAAAAAAATCTGCTGCTTGTACAGTGACACTGCGAAGCCAGCAGAGGGCGGTATTTTATCACTTTAAACAAAAGAGGGACAGACAGTGACAGAGAGAGTCAGATACATTTCTTCATGAAATTTTAATTAATTCATTGATTGATCAACTCACGTTAATACTTCTGGTAATATTGAATCGACACCCTCACTCCCAGGTCCCCCTCCCCTGTTTTGGGTAGTTCTTGTGCAGGTGGCCCTCTTCCTAACAACATTTTCAGCTCTTGGACTCCTTGTGCTCCTTACTCTGATATCCTCCTCTTTGCAGTTCCTGCTGAGGTCCATTTTACAGTCGGCTACCATACATCCAGTAGAATGTAAAGTCTCACACACTCTCATTACTAGGATGAATATTTGAATCACAAGCATTCATATTACCTGTGTGGTATTTCAATAGTCCCATACATTGCTGAAACCTTCAGGACGATGGGCTTATAGCCGAGAACTGGGATTTGTGTGTGTGGATCTTCAATGTCTGCCAGGACCATTCGTTAATATGTTTCCCTCTGAGCTATAAAGAACAAATGAACACAAGAAATAGGAGCATAAGTCTGGAATTCGGCTCCTCGAACCTGCTCCGATTTTTAATACAATCATGGCCGATCTCATTTACGAAGTGCTTTAAGAGGTTAGGAATGGCAAACATTAACTCCCAGATTGCTCAGGTCCTCGAGACTTCGCCACGATCGTAATCGATCCATGCAGACCCCATCTCTCTGGCACTTCACTCATCTCTGGAACATCTGGATAACATGGACACCGACATCAGACTTCTGTATATTGGCTTTAGCTCTGCCTTGAAGACCCTAATGCCAACAAGACTCATCGACATTTCTGAGTCCTAGGACCTTCCTCACATCGAGAACCGAATCTTTGACTTTCTGACCTGCAGATCACAATGAATGAGGAGAGTTGAAAACTCCTCCTCTTCAATAATACGCAATACTGCTGCCCTTCAAGACTGTGTACTCAGCCCCCTTCAATATTTCTTACCCTTTTATAAGTGTACCGAAAAATTCAGCTCTAACTCCATTTACAGATTTACTAATGACACCGCGATAGTGGGTAGGTTTCAAAACCGACCTAGATTAGACCTCCTCCCACCCAGCCCTCTTTAAAAACGCCATCCCATATTCTCAATTCCTTCACTTCCTCCGCATCTGCTCCCAGGTGGACCAATTCCAATACCGAACAACCCAGATGGCCTCTTTCTTCAAAGACAGCAATTTCCCCTCAGACGTGGTTGACGATGCTGTCCACCGCATCTCCTCCACTTACCGCTCTTCCGCCCCTTGAACCCCGCCCCTCCAATCGCCACGAGGACAGAACCCCACTGGTCCTCACCTACCACCCCATCGACCTCCAGATATCGTATCATCCTTCATCATTTCTGCTACCTCCAAACAGATCCCATCACCAAGGATATGTTTCCCTCCCCTCCCCTATCAGCGTTCTGGAAAGACTCCCTCCGCGATTCCCTTGTCAGTTTTACAACCACCACGAACTCAATCTCCACTCCCAGCACCTTCCCCTGCAACCACAAGAAATGCAAAACTTGCGCCCAAAACTCCGCCTCACTTCCCTCCAAGGCCCCAGGGGATCCTCCCATATCCGTCACAACTTCACCTGCACCTCAATACACAGCATTTACTGCATCATCTGCACCCGATGTGGCCTCCTCTACAGTGCGGAGACAGGCCGCTTACTGGCGGAACATTTCAGAGAACCCCTCTGGGACACCCGCACCAAACAACCCAGCTGCCCTTTGGCTGAACACTTTAACTTCCCCTCCCACTCCGCCAAGGACATGCAGGTCCTTGGCCTTCTCCATCGCCAGACCATGGCAAGAGATGCCTGGAGGAAGAGCACCTCATCTTCCGCCTAGGAACCCTCCAACCACTAGAGATGAATGCAGATATCTCCAGCTTCCTCATTTCCCCTCCCCCCATCTTATCTCAGTGCCAACCTCGGACTCTGCACCGCCTTCTTGACCTGCAATCTTCTTCCTGACCTCTCCGCGCACTCACTCTCTCCGACCTATCACCCTCACCTTAACCTCCTTCCACCCACGCATTCCCAACGCCCCTCCCCAAGTCCCTCCTCCCTACCTTTTATCTGAGCCTGCTTGGCACAACTTCCTCATTCATGAAGAATGGCTTATGCCCGAAACGTCGATTCCCCTGTTCCTTGGATGCTGCCTGACCTGTTGCGCTTTTCCAGCAACACATTTTTCAGCTCTGATCTCCAGCATCTGCAGTCCTCACTTTCTCCTACAGGAAATAGAGCTTAGTGACATGGTGTAAAGACAACAATCTTTCCCTCAATGTCAGCAAAACAAGGGAACTGGACATTGACTTCATGAATTGGACTGAAGGACACACACTGGTCTCTGTCATTGGTGCTGATTTGGAGGTGATGGACAGCTTCAAGTTCCGAGTAATAAATATCACAAACAATCAGTCTATCCATGTCAACTCTACAGCCAAGAAAGGACATCAATGCATCTAACACCTCAGACGGGGAAGAAAATTTAGCATCTTGGCAATGACTCTGATCAATTTTAATATTGCACTGCAGAAGCCTCGGCATTTTCCTATAGTAGGGAGACCAGAACTGGATACAATATTCAAAGAGTGGTTTCACCAGGGACTTGTAGAGCTGCAGCAAAACCTCGCAGCTCATAACCTCAATCCCCCTTATTGAAAACCAGTACTCCATATGCTTTCTTAATAACTCTATCCACTTGGGTGGCAACTTTGAGGGATCTGTGTACTTGCATATCCAGATCCCTCTGCTCATCCACACTGCCAAGGAACCTGTCTTTAAGCTTATATTCAGCATTCGCGTTCCTCCTTCCAAAATGCATTACTTCAGGTTTATCCAGGCTGAACTCCATCTGCCATGCCCAGATCTGCATCCTATCTATGTTGCGCTGCAGCCTGAAGTAGCCGTCTATATGTTCTCCATAATTAGGTAGAATTAACTTGCAGTGCAGCTTGCTCAGCACCACAGTCACAAACATTCTCTGTCTCCACCATCCACACTCAGTAGCAGTGGAATACACCACTGACAAGATGCACTGTAGAAATTCCCCAAAGTTCCTCACAGAGCAGCTTACCGAACCACAACATTACCGCGTGGAACACTGAGCACAGCAGATACATGGGACACCAGTTGACAATTCCACACCAAGCCACTCGCCACCCTGGCTCGGAAAAACGTCTCAGTTCCACAAGTGCCATTCGTGGGAAATCCTCGAACTCCCTCCCTTACATCATTATGGGTTTATCTGGACAAAATGAATGGCAGCAGTTCAAGACGCTAACTCATCGTCAACTTCGCCAGAACAATTATATCTAAGTAATACGTGGTAACCCAGCGGCAATGAGCCAAACACGTTAATGAACCACAAAATAAAGGTCACTGTTTGAAACCCACGTGCTCCAATGCTGAGCTTTTGTGTCCATATTCGAGAAAATTGAAATACGATTTCATTTGAATGCATCAAATTCTGAACAGGCTTCAGAGGGTAGATGGTGAGAAATTGATCCTGTGGGTCTGGGTATCTGAAACACAATAACACAGTCTCAGGAGTTGCGGAAAAGCTCAGCAGGTCTGACACAATCTGCGAAGAGAAGTCAGTGTTGAAGTTACATCATTTACAGATCTTTTGATTATTATTGACACACCCTCAGGGTAAGGGCAGGTTATTTGGGAATGAGATGGGGAGAGAGCCATTAACTCACAGGCCTCTGAGTCTTTAATATTCTCTGTCCCTGACGATTGTTGATGCACCCTCATTGAGTGCATTTCAGATTGGAAGACACAGGTTGCTGGTTTCTCAGGGAGTCACGGGATATGTGGATTGCACAGGAAACTGGATATGAAATCTAAGTTTAGCTTTGATTGGATTGACTACTAGAACAGAATGAACATGTTAATCAGGCTCTCATTTTTTCTTCAGCGTTAACCCCATTCCAATTGTTCAGTAATTATTACTTTTCTAACTTCCTACCGCTCTGCTGAATTCCCCTACTCTCATAACACATGAGATAACCTTTCCCTTCTCTCGGCAGATGTTGCATGACCTTATCAGATTCCTCTGAATGGCCTGTGTTTATTTCAGAGAGCATTATAACTCCCTATTCCTGTTTTTGTGAGAAAAAAACATTCTCCAACCCGTTTCCTTTAATTCTATTTGTTCACAGAGAAAGGAGGCATTGTTCTGTCCAAATGCATTACATGCTTATGAGTGCATCAATATATTGTGATGATTTTTAAAATAAAATATATTAAACATAATGAAATTCATGATGAAAACACGAGACCCAATTCGATCTGTAAGGGGCAGGAATTCAGTCATGCGAGGTGAAAGTGAGGACTGCAGATTCTGTAGATCAGTGTCAAGATTAGAGTAATGCAGGAAAAGCACAGCAGGTCAGGTAACGTCCGAGGAGCAGGAGAGTCGACATTTCAGGCAAAACATCATCATGGGGAATGAGGCTGGGAGTGTCCATCGTGGACAGATAAATGGGAGGGAGTGGGGCTGCGGAGAAGGGAGCGGAGAGCGCAATTGATGGATGGAGCTGGGTGTAAAGGTGATTGATCGGAGAGGATGGTGGAGCGGATAGGTGGGAAGGAAGATTGGCAGGTCGTACAGGCCATGAGGATGGTGCCGAGCTGGCAGGATGGAACTGGGATAAGGTGGTCAGAGGAGGAAATCAGGCAAATGGTAAAGGCCACATTGATGCCCTGGGGTTGGAGGTTCCTGAGGAGGAAGATCAGGCGTTCTTCCTCCAGGCGCCGGGTGGTGAGTGAGTGCTGATAGAGAAGTTCCAGGTCCTTCATGTCCTCGGCAGTTTCGGAGGGGGAATTCAATTCTCCCTCCGCCAGTTGTTGTTTTGTATGTTGCTCCTGACCCATCACAACACAGATCTGAGTGAATGCGCAAACAACCTCTCTCTATACATTTCACTCAGAATAATGTCAATAACAGGACGGATTAAAACAAAATGCAAACTGTGTTGAATGCTGGATGTAGGGAATCATGTTACTGTAGAGCCTTTACAGCACTGAGATCAGGCTTTCGGCCCATCATTCACAAACCAGTCTGCACTCCCTCTTGAAACCTCTCCAATTACCCAGATCCCTGTTCTGATTGAAGACTGTCTGTGTGGAGTTTGCACATTCTCCCCGTGTCTGCGTGAGTTTCCTCCGGGTGCTGCAGTTTCCTCGCACAGTCCAAAGATGCGCAGGTTAGGGTGGATTTGCAACGCTCAATAGTCAATAGTGTCCAGGTGAATGTTGGTTATATGGTTACCCATGAGAAATGCGGGGTTACAGGAATAGCGAAGAGGGTGAGACTTGGTGGGATGCATGAAGAGCCGAATAGCCTGTTTCTACACTGTAAGAATTTTATGATCCTATACTCCATCCCATCTATACCTGTGGATGAAGAGGACTGTCACCTGATCAAACATCCCCTTCAATGGGTCAACGTTTGTTTTCTATCTGACAAAGAACTGCAGATGTTGCAGATCTGAGAGACAGCACAAATATTGCTGGGAAACTCAGCAGGTCCGGCAGCATTTGTGGGGAGTGAACCTTTTGGATCCAGTGATTGTTCTTAAGGGCTGAAGGCTTCTGATTCTGGTGTTTTCAGACCTGTTGACGTTTTACAAGCAATTTCTTGTTTTGCTTTCAGCCCCAGTTCAGTTGGTGACTATCACGGCCTTGTTATGTGTGTTTGGGAAAAGGGGCAGTTTAGCACCTAACGCGGTGGTGGTGTAATGGTGAGCATAGCTGCCTTCCAAGCAGTTGATCTGGGTTCGATTCCCGGCCATCGCAGTGTTGTGGCTTTCCCTGTGGTTTTGCAAGGAAAGGTCTTGAGCACCAACGTTGCATTCTGTGGCGAAATGGATTTGTCAGGTTTCTTTCGGGTTTTCATGCCGGTGTTTCCTGTTAATTGCCGTGACAATCCGGGCAGCGTTTCTCTAAAGCTTTCCACTCTGCTGCCCATTGCTTATTTGAATATTGTTCGCAACATAAGGTTCGTTTTGTTTTGTTCGAAAAGTGAGAGATTGCTATCGTCAGAAACCTTAAATTATTACAGAAGCCGCCGGAAATTCGTAACAGATCCAACAGCTTCTATCGTGGACAGGAAGGAGATTTAAATGCGTCAAATTTCTTCAAGGTTAAAATGCATTTGCACCTCAAAACCATTTGGAAGCTTAAGAATTACAAACATCACATTATACCTTTTCCTCATCCGTTCACGTTTCACAATATCATTCCGGTAGCAGGAAGACCAGTTTTTTTATGGTTTATGCAATGTTACTATATTCGAACATTGACTGTTTCGTAGTTAAATGATGTTTGATTTCGTTTAGTTTTCCAATAGAGTTGGGTTAGTCAACACTTTTTTTTTGTGTTACAATAGTGCGAAGTAAATTGTGTTTCGGTTCAAGCCTGGATGTTTCACCAATTGAATTGCATTGCCGTACATTTGCCTTCAGGGTAAAAGAAAAAGGGATCTAGACCATCTTCTTAACTCATAGGAGTTTGATCTGGTTCAAAACCTCCTCAATTTCGGTCAATAAATGTTCCTACAGTCCGCAACAATGATTTTCACAGATTAGAGGAAGATGCACAGACATCGTTATTAATTGGAATTACCTCGGACATGAGACGTTTGGGAATGATATTCCGCAGACCATCGACTGTCTGCTCAGCCAAGGTTAAAGGCCTGGAATCCGGCAAAATTGGGAACAATGTAATTCCCAGGAGACTGAGAGGTTACTAACAGAGCGATAGGTGGAGAGTCAGGAACAGAACTACAGGGACATCCCGCTCTGATCACTGACCCTTCACCGTCAGTATATCCAGTGCCAGGAATGACTGCCATTGGTCAAAATGACAAAATGTTATTATGGAAAATAAAGAGCATTAAAGCAAGGGAAGGCTTAAAGCATGAACCCCACTGGCGATCTGTTGCAAAGGATCTGTAGAATGCAGGATGAGATATGAATAGTGAAATTCTCTCACACCAATTAGCAAAGAAAGGTTGACGCAGAAAGATCTCGATTGTGAGATTAGATTACAGTTAGTAAAGTTAGGCTTCCTGTTAAGTATCATTATGACTCGATTGGGAACATAAATATTTGGGACATGACATTAAGTATCAAATTAATAGTTAATAGAGTCAGCCTGATTGGGATTATTGACAATAAATATCTAATTATGGCATCGGGCAAATATGAAGTACGGTCTGGAATGAAAGCCCATTGTTGTGAAAGCTGACATTAAATACCTAACCGTCACATGAGAATAACGTTAAGTAGAATGAACAATTGAAGAGGTGATGGGAACTAACATCACTGGTTTATTGTGTAGCGAGTGTGAGGTACTTTGATTAATATATTTAGACATGCTGATAAGCAAACAAAGCACGGGAAAAATGTATTAAAAACCATGGACAATGAAGTTCGAGAGCATTCGAGAATCTGCTTTCTCGGTGTCACGGTTTTTCGTTTGCAAATAACAGACCGACTTCTTGAAGAACACTCTACATCTCCTGGTGATTCTCTATACTTTTTCCACGACAAAACTCAGCAGGTCTGGCAGCATGCATGCAGAGAGAATCGTGTACAATATTTAACAACTTCATCAGAACTCAATAATCTCCCATAGGTACTGCCAAACCAGATAGTTTTGTCAGCAGTTTCTGGTTTTGTTTCAGATTCCCAGAGGTCACAGTTCATTACATTAGCCTTTAAACCATTGCAGAAAGTTCTTTGTGGTTCTTCACACGGACATTTTCCGTTTGAGGAACATTTTCCTGCCCCAATTAGAAACAAGAAAGCCTGCAGCAGAGAAATAAAATGCTTTAACAACAACGATCGCTGTCGCCTTTGGAGGTCTTGAACCACCAGCCTTTCATTTAACGGTCTAATACACTGAAACTTCCAACCTAAAACCTTGCCCGAACATCTAAAGCAGGCTGTGACGGACTTCAGTCTGTCCTTCCCAGACCGAGAAGTGCCCTCTTATCAGTTTTATTTTTCCAAAATAAAGTCTGGAACATTCATTATGGAGGCATGGGAACAGTCTTATCCTATCCACGACAGACACACCCATGTCACTGAGAACCAGCTCTCCTCCAACTGGGACCACCTCCCTTCAAGCCTCCTAGTCCCTTGTGTGGTCCCGTGGGTTTTCATTGTCCCGGAGTCTAGATGAGGTTTGAGTTTGTCATGTAGGGGAACGAGAATTATTTCAATGTCTCAGATCAGTTCATGTCCCGAAAACATCAAAGTTAATGGTCTGTCCTCCTAAAGAAGGGGAAGCTGCCTTGACTATCTCTGCTCATTCGGGCAGTTCACCCGTCTTCATTCTCCTTGGATTTCACTTCTCACAGAGTTTCTGAAGATTCACAATGTTGGAGACTTGGTTATATGGTTTGCCTCTTTTACATTTTTTCCACCTGCCAATTGATAATATTTTCCCAAAATCTCGTTAACACTCCTCTGCCTTGCACCATGTCCACGGTCGAGATTCCCTGGCATTTGGAGAGATTCCAGAGATTTTCTTTGGAGCCAAGAGAGTTAACTGAAGATGTTCTGCAGCTGTTTATCTTGATGGGGGAGGGAGCGGTGGGGATTAGCACATTGACGATCAGGAGGAAGTATTGTCACTGAACAGGGTCAGTGTCCAGAAGACTGTGATTGAAGGAATTTAATGAAATGCAGCACTTGTGCACAGTAAATTCACAGAATACTGCAGAAAACCGACGGATGTAGCGGTACTTGTGGAAAAAGAAACAGAGATAACATTTTGAGAGTGATATATTTGTGATCAAGCACTCGACGTTCTAGCGCACTACACTGCCAGCGAAATTATAGCCAATGCAGTGTTTTTGAAGAAGTTTCAGGTTTATTAGTTCATTCCAAAGTCAAACAAGACAATGCTGCAAACACTCAGAGTGGCACTGGACAGTGCAGACCGACCTTGAGGGTTTTTTCTGCTCTGATATACACCTTGGATAGTGTGGCACCAGAAGGCCTCCTCACAGCGGAAGGGGCCAATTATGTAAGACTAAGGTGTGGAGGATATTTTCTCTTTCAGAGGGTAGCAAATCTGTGAAGTTGTTTGCAACAGAGGTTGTCAAGGCTGCTTACATGCAAGGCTGAGAAAGACAGGCATTTGGTCACTTCGGGAATCTAGGGCCACAGAGATGAGGCCGAAAGGGGAGTTGAGATTAACCAAAGCAGCCGTGATCTCATTGAAACTTGTCGCTGACTTGATGGGTTAAATTGCTTCCATCTGCTCTAATGTCTTTGTTGTCATTTCGAAAATGTGAACCACCATTGCACATTAAGAAAAGCGGAAAGTTTAGAATAGATGATTACAGTCAAACTGAGTCAACATCATTTTTGAAAGGAAAAACACACGATGACAATCTGACAGATTTCTTTGGTAGCATGACCTGCAGACTTGGTGAAGGACGATGCTCAGTAAAGTTCATTTGAATTTTAGCAAACAATCAATAAGGGGCTATATAAAAGTCCGTTGCACAATAAAGGAGTTCTCGGTGTTGGGTCATAAAGCAGCATTGTCTGTCCATTGTCTATTTAACAGAAATCACCGAATCAAGATTAATGAGCAGTTTTCAAGTTGGAAAGATATATTTAGTGAAATCCAGACTGGTCAGTCATCGGATTTAATGTTTTATCTAAACGAATGACTTGGAGGAAGTGGCAGAGTGAAATGTTGCGATGCACAGTAGTTGGGTGAGCATATTGTGGTAAGGATGTGGAATTTTGCAAACAGGTATCGATATTATGAGTGAGTGGAGAAGACTTGGCAGATGCAGTTTCATGTAGGGGCACTTTTATCTGTTAATAGGTTCACAGCTCTCCATTCAATTTGCAATGTTGCAAGCCCACACAAGAGCGCATTCGTTGACGCATTGTTACCACTAGATTACTTTACAGTGTGGAAACAGGCCCTTCGGCCCAACAAGTCCACACCGACCCGCCGAAATGCAAACAACCCATACCCCTACATTTACCCCTTACCTAACACCTGACCAATTCACCTGACCTGCACATCTTTGTGACTGTGGGAGGAAACCGGAGCACCCGGAGGAAACCCACACAGACAAGGGGAGAATGTGCAAGCTCCACACAGTCAGTCGCCTGAGGCGGGAATTGAACCAGGGTCTCTGGCGCTGTGAGGCAGCAGTGCTAACCACTGTGCCACTGTGCCACCGTGCCGCCCACTGATCACTGTTTTTGATCATGTGTTGGTTTCTGAGTGAAAATTGTTTCCACTGTACTGGAGGTGCCAGAGACACGTTTATCAGTTCGGCCGAATTTCCGATAAACAATGTCCCTTTGAAACCGTGAGGTTCCATTCCAACCATGCACCAACCAAAATATCCAGAGCCGTAGAATGCGAATGGCCACATGCTCGGGGGTTTGAGAGTGACGGCTCCATGTCAAATAGTGCTGAAACAAAAGTAACTGATTTAGAATGCTCTGAATGAAACCGAACGGAACTCTCCCTAAACTTTTCCCAATTCACTCGGAAAAGGATGCTGTTTCGTGCACGTGGGTTGACGTACTGAACAGTTTATTGTCAGTAACAGGGGTGGGGTGGGGCAGGATAGTGAGGTTTTCGCGTGGCTGAGATGTGATCTTGTCGAACGGGGAAATCAAACGCCCACAGAACACAGAGCTGGTTGATCCAGGAACTCAGTCCCATCTTCTGTTTCAGTACCAACAAAAGAAATTGCGGGAAAATCTCAGCAGGTCTAGTAGAATCTTGGAAAGGAAAATAGAGTTCAGACTTCAAGACCAGTGCCACTTCTTTCTCCATGTCCATCTCCCCCTGCCTTACGCACCCTTCCTTTTTATTGAATATCTCCTGACTTCCAACTTTATACTCAGATCCTCTTTTATTACTTCGTCTCCAAACATTTTCCCAGTCTCTAAACTTACATCAGACGTGTTCCATCTCTCACCTCACCCAGTTATGACCGCAGGACTTCGAACTGAAAAACAAACTCTGTTTCTATTTCCTTAGATTCCGGATGGCCAGGGACCAGAAGGCATCGGTGGACAGTAAGAGCTTTCAGCCCATCTAGTCTGCCCGACCATTCGACCATGGCTGATATCTTTCCCAACCCAATTCTCCAGCCTTCTATCTGTGACACTAAGCTCCCCTGAATTCCGGATCCAGTCTATTTCCCAGAATGGGTTTGAATCCGCCCCAACCTTCTCCACATCTGCTGGCAGCTGTTACACCGCGTATGTGTGTGATCGAACACGGTTTCTGTCCCACACAGCAAACCCGGTCTGTTCTGAGCAAAGCAATACCCGCTGCGGGACAGATATATGGGTCTCTTGCCCCAATTGTTTTTCTCCGAGGGATTAGTTAGCTCCTTCACCACTCACGGCAAGGACTGGTGCTTCAAAATGTGGGGTGAAAGATAATAGGCACAAAAGTTTGGACAGGTTAGGTCAAGGGTTATTGTAAGCATCAGTGGAGTCCCTGCTTCAGAGTCTGAGTTTTAACCGCACAGACCTGGATCCAATTCGCATTCAGGAAATAAAGTTTTATTTCTCTTCTTTTGGTTTATCTGAATGAAAACTATTTCCTGCTTCCACACAGAGCACAGACGCGGATCTGCCAGAATCAATCCAGTGATTGATTGCATCCAACTGGAAGGATCATTGTGGCAGATACACGAGACATCTCTCACCGCAAATCGCCTCTAAGAATCTCGCCTTTCTCAGCTGAAACTATCTCACTGTTCCTTCAATGTCGTTTGTTTTAATTCTCGGAACTCCCTCCCGAGCGACATCATGGATGCATCTCTGTGCTGAGTACTTCCACGATACTGTAAAGTAACTTACTATCTCAAGCTCTGGAGTAATTATAGATGGACAGTGAAGCTGATCCCAAAAAGTGACGTTCATACTCCAGAAATTCGTTTCAAACGGCTGCAATTTCGAAGTGGAAACCCGAAAGTAGTCGGGAACAAGTGAGAAGTTTCGAAGGGGGAGTAGGATAAACTGAAAGTCAATGATGACTGGGAGACGTGAGGCAAGACTTGAGTTTGATGCTGTTGGTTCAAGGCTCAACGTCAGTGCTAATGAGTTAGCGCTTACTACCCACTGTTAACACCGACTCACACACCACTCCTGGCAAATTCACCACAATTACCCTGATCTTTTGGTATGAGATTCCTTCTGTGCATATTCACGCGTTTTATCGGCCCCGAGAGGATGAACGCATCCCCTTTACCCTGTCAGATTACAGAGGTGAAGACAATAGTTTGAAAGCAAAGCAAGAAGAGATTGCCCCTTTCGGTGCATTTTCAGTGAAGGAAGACCAGCTGTGACCTGTACTTTCCTGCATAAACGCAGATTGATATATATTCTCATCGAGCAGCTTTATTACTGCAAGGAAGTCCGAGTTACTGTGATCAATAGCTAATTAAATGCACAAACGGATTTGAAGAACACCATATGTGGCTTCGTCAGTTAAAGCATCTGGTAATAACCAGGCGAGTATGGTGTCAAATGCTCTGAAGTGTTCCGTACATTGAAAGTCCATTGCATAAACTTATTGTAGAAGCCGTGTTGTTGATCCAATATCGCGACAGTGAGGGCTCAGCATGCTTCTTGTGTTTGAGCTCAGCCCGTTGTTATTTGGTGAGAACAAGTCCTGCCGCCTGCTGTGGACCCATTAGTCAATGTTCTATCCTGCTCATCCAACGGCGAGATTCTGCACACTGTTCAACAATGGTCTCTCCATCGCTTCTACTTTTAGTCTCTCGCTGTCACAGCAAGTCTTTTTTTAAATAATGAAGTGAAGCAGGAGACACTGCACACTTGCCAGGAAATGTTGTGGGAATAACGCATCCATTGCGAGATGACAGCTCTCATTGTCTGTTGTCACCATTCATAAATTTTAGGCAAACTGCAATGACGTCATTGAAATCCTATAATTGGAGAGAAACTGCTTTTCTTCTGGTCGGTTAGGAATTCTAATTACAATTGTAAATGATCATATTTTGAGTGAAGAAATGTCACCTAACCTCAGACCTAAGTGACAGAGATATTACCTGGAGACTGTGAGCCCAGTTCTACACACTCTGGCCGGGGCGGGTTGGGGGTGGGGCGGGTTGGGGGGAGGCGGAGCTAGCCACGAAACAGGTATACTCTCAAACTGTCACCGAATGTCAGACTTTTCTAAGAGTAGGAATAGAAATTGAGGGATATTGACAGACAGAGAGTGGGAGAATGTAGAAGAGAGTGAGATGGTACAGAGAGACAAAGGGAGACAAATAGATAAGCATATGAAGGTAGACACTGAAAGCAGAAGCTCTCCATTCAACGTTGTTGCTCATGGACAGAAAGGACAAGATAAAGGTAATGAGTAAGGCCAGCCTTTCAGCAACTCAGGAGAACAGCAACAGCATTACAGCCGATATCACATTTTTCATTTTACAGATGACGCATGTCAGCTAATGAGAGATTCTGATATGTATGCTGATTCGTGAAGTGAAACTGGCAATTACCCTGGAATTAAAACAATAAAATGCACAAGTAACCTGATTCTGCGATATGAAACATTAAATCTCTTTGTCTGCACGGATGCTGTCAGGCCGGCTGAATTTGTCTGTCAATTCCTGTTGTTGATTCAGATTTCCAGGATTCGCACTTATTTGTTTTACGCCAGTCTGAATCGTGTTTGTGACAAACCTCCATCAATTGCCAGCACCATACAACATTCCCTGCTTTGGGAAGGCTGTCAACAAGATAACCGGTCAGAGGAAATCTCCCATTGCCACAGCAGTAAGAGTACTGAATCCGAACCACTAGACGTCCAGGGAAATTGAAATATGGCGCTGCATGTTTCCTTAATGAATCCCCTTTTATTTTTTTCTTTTGTGATCATTTTAGCTGCACATCAATTTCGTTCTTTCTTCCATTCCTTTCAGCGTGGAAAAGGCCTTTCCGCCTATCTGCAGTGCGGGAGACCGGATATTCATCTACTCTAGTCCCAGTTTCCAGCATGAGGCACTTAACCTTACATATTCTGATGTTTCCAGGGTAAATTTCAATGAGATACCCCCTGTGCTTTAAATGACACAATCGTAGGACTGAACGTTGACGTGGTCACATTCTATGGTAATCGCCCTGAGGAAATTATCCTCATTTTCATCCACACAGGTGGACAGACAGACAAATCCCCCGAGAGCAGGAGAGATGTCAGGATGAGACCAGTTTAACGTGCTTCACATCTGCCAGTTTCTCCGACCACCTCACCGCAGCATGTCAACGATTTCTGCAGCACAGAAAATGTACTTCGGCTGAACAAGTTTGCACCAGTCGAACACAAGTCTCTGACTGTTCTCGTCTCATTTTCCAACAGTTGGCTCACAGCTTCAAACGCAGTTGGTGGTCGAAGTGTACACCTCAATGCGTCTCAAATTTCTCTAGAAATTTCTGCTTGCTGCACCCTGACAGGCAGTGGGTTGCAGATTCCCACCATGCCCAATTTGCCCGTTTTTGTTTTTAAGCTGACTCTTCCAGTCGAAGTCAGAGAGCAATTTCACTTCGCAATTATTGGCATTTCTTCATCACCATCAGTAGGATTCGAGGCTGCATGGTGAAAGCCATATGAATTTCAATTCTATTGCCTTAACTACTCATCCAGGACGACAGGACGACACTGTGCAATTCACTTCCCAGGTCTCTTTCCTTGTGGAGCTGAGGAAGAGTAAATCATTATTGGGTTTGTTTGAATCCAATCATTTCGCAGCTTCCAAACGTGGAAAATTTCGGTGCGAGGTGAGGCTGGCTGCATCATCCTGTGGATGAAATGGGCATTCAGTTATAATAAAAACAGAACTTGCAAGAAAACCTCAGCAGGGCTAGCAGCATTTCTGGAGAGACAATAAGAGGCAATGTTTCAGAACGTCATCAGCGCTGTGTTTTCTCCCACAGGTACTCCCAAATTGGCTTGTTTCTGTAGCAGTTTCTTTTTGGTTTCAGATTCCCACAATTCACAGTTCTTGACATTAATCTTGACAGCAATGCGGAAATGTCATTGTGATTAGTCACACGATAGTGTTTCCATTTGGAAAATACCTGTTGACCTCATTAGAAAACGAAACAGTGCAGCAAAGCAAACAGATGCATTAAGTGCAGCAATCGCTGTCGCCCTGAGGGCTCTTGAATCAGCTATCTTTCATTCAGCAGACTAATGCGCTGACACGTGCAATCCAGCACATCGCACGATCCTCCAAAGTTGGCGGTTACTGAATCTGAACTTCAGTCTGCCCTTCCCAGAATGACAACTGTCCTCTATCAGATGTACTTTTCCAAAATAAAGCCTGGGACGCTCATTATGGAGACCTAGGAACAGTCTGTTCCCACTCACTGCAGACGTACCCATGTCACTGGGAAGCCTCTCTCCCACAATCAGGACAGTCTGGGTTCCAGCCTCTCAGTGTTTGTCTGGCCCGAGCTTTTTCAATGTCCTGGAGTCCTCATATACAAAAACGAGAAATCCTTCAATGTCTCAGACCAGTTCGTGTCCCGAGAACATCAGAGTTAATGTCCCGTCCCCTTAAAGAGGGGGAAGCTGTCTTGATAGTTTCTGCTCAGTCCGACAGTTCACCCTTGCTCATTCCCCTCCGATTCCACTTCCCAAAAAGTTTCTGAAGATCCAGAAAGCTGGAGACTGGTTTCCATGTTTTGCCTACTTAACATTGTTCCACTCTCAAATGTCAATATTTCCCCAAAATCTCTACACTATCCTCTGTCTTTCACCATGTCCAGGGATGAGAATTCCCTTTATGAGGAGAGAGTCCAGAGGCTGGTAAGTTTCACTTTGGAGCGAAGAAGGTGAACCATAGATTTCCTGAGCCTGTTTATAATGATGTGGGAGGGAGCGGTGGGGATGGCCGCTTTGACGAACAGGAAGAAAACTTGCCACCGTCCAGGGTCAGTACATAGAGGACTGTGATTAACGGAATCGAATGTAAAGTTGCTCTTTTGCACAGTACATTCAGAGGATACTGCAGAAACTCGATGTGTCCAGCAGTATCCGTGGGAAGAGAAACGGTCAAGGTTTTGATCGTGGTACAGTTCTGATTAAGAACTCAAGGTTACAAAATCAAATCGAACAACTGGCATGGTTTGTTGAGATTGTTTTTTTTTTCAAGTTTGAGCGCGAAATCGTCCTTTCGGAAATCATTGAAAACGTAGTCGGCAGAATTCGAAACTGCGTAGGGATTCCCAATGGATATCTAACCCATCACCTTTCCCACTCGGACGTGTCTACACATTTAACTTCCGTGCTTAATACATCTTATGAAATGAATGTTTCCAAAGTGAACCACTAGTATTTGGCTTGCCCTGTCCGCAGCCTGACCGCAGTATTCGCTGTCCCCCTCTCTTGGTTCAGAACGGAGTAGGATGCTGGGAGATCCAGTTGAATAACACGCGTTGATGAGAGATAATTGTGGCTCAGCAGTTAGCACTGCTGCCTCGCATCACCATGGTCCCAGGTTTGCTTCCAACGTCGGGCCACTGTCTCTGTGATGTTTGCACATTCCCCCCCGTCTGCCTGGGTTTCCTTCCACAGTCCAAACATGTGTTCGTCAGGTGAATTTGCCGTGGTAAATTGCCCTTACTGTTTGGTGCATTACTCACGGGGAAATCAGTCTGGGTGGGTTACTCTTCAGAGGGTCATTGTGGACTGGTAGGGCCGAAGGGCCACACTGGAGGGAATTTTACCATTACAGTGGATGGGAAGGATCCATTTTCATGTGCAGAGAGATTAATAAACATAGCAATGGATCGAAAAAATAAAAACGTTGTTGTATTGGTCCAGTGCTTTCATCGCCAGCTGAGTTACTGAGGGTTACCTCAGATTACAACAGGATCTGTACCAGATGGGTCAATGGGCGAGAAGTGACAGCAGGAATTTAATTGAGATAAATTCGAGGTGCTGTATTTTGGGAAAACAAATCTTAGCAGGACTTATGCCATTAATGGTAAGATCCTTGGGAGTGTTGCTGAACAAGGAGACCTTCGAATGCAGGTTCGTAGCTCCTTGAAAGTGGAGTCGCAGATCGATAGAATAGTGAACACGGCGTCTGGTATGCTTTCCTTTATTGGTCAGAGTCCTGAGTACAGGTGTTGGGAGGTCATGTTGGTGGCTGTACAGGACATTGCTTAAGCCAATGTTAGAATATTGCGTGCAATTTTGTTCACCTTCCTATCGGAAAGATGTTGTGAACATTGAAAGGGTTCAGAATAGATTTACAAGGATGTTACCAGGGTTGGAAGATCTGAGTTGCCGAGAGAGACTGATCAGGCTGGGGCTATTTTCCCTCGTGCGTCGGAGGCTGAGGGGTGACCTTCTCTAGGTTTACAAAATTATGAGGGTCATGGATAGGATTAATAGACAAAGTCATTTTCCTGGGGTGCGGTAGTCCAGAACTAGAGGGCATAGGTTTAGGGTTAGAGGTGACAGATTGAAAAGAGAACTATGGAGCAATGTTTTCACGCAGAGGGTGGTACGTGTATGGAATGAGCTGCCAGAGGATGTGGTGGAGTACAATAGCAACATTTAAGAGGCATTTTGATGGGCAAATGAATGGAAAGGGTTTGGAGGGATGTGGGCCGGGTGCGGGCAGGTGTGACTAGATTGGGTTGGGATATCTGGTCAGCATGGACAGGTTGGACCGAAATGTCTGTTTCCATGCTGTGCTGTGATTCTATGTGATCTTGAAGAAGATTCTCTTTTGGAAAAACTAATGTGCATTTCATGTCTGATTGTGTCATCAGAGGTCAAGATATGAAAATGTTTCAAATACTCACAGCTGGTTCTGCATAGTGAAGACCAATCCTCCGGTGTTTATTCTGCTCTGATTTACACCTGGGAAGATGTGGGACCAGTGGCCTTATCAAAGCGGATGGGGTCACACATGAATTTCTGTCAAATACTCAATAAGGAGCCATATAATAGATCATTGCACACTGAGAGAGTTCACGGTTTTGGGTAATAAATCAGCATTAACTGTCCACTGTCTACTCACAAAAAGACACCGAATCGGGATTATTGAACAGTTTTCAAGTTGAAAACATATAATTAGTGAAATCCAGAATTGTCAGTCATCGGGCTTCAATGATTTATCTGTCTTAATGACTTGAAGGAAGTGGCAGAGTGAAATGTGTCCCGTTCTGCTGCCGATACGCAATCAGTGAGCGGGCTTATTTTGATGAGGACGTACAAATCTGCAAAAAGATATCGATAGTATGAGTGAGTGGAGAAATCTTGCAGTTTCATGTTGTGTGTGTGCGGTCATGCACTTTGTTAGGAACAATCAAAAGACAGACTAATATTAATATGGAAAGAAACCCAATAAAAGTGTGGTTCAGATGGTTTCCAAGAAAAGACGGAAACTAAGTCGCCTGTAAAGTAATCAATGACCAAGATATGGCTTGTCTTGTTCTATGGGCCATACGTATTTTATTGATTATTGTTCTCCAAACATTCTTTACAAAACACCGGGAGTGGGAGAGGGGAAATTAAGATCACCCATGATTACTGCCATCTTTTAGCACTCACACACAATACTTTTTCTTGTACGTCTTATTTCTCACTCTGGTTACTGCGAGTGGGCTTGTCAACTGCACCTGCTGCTGACTTCTTTTCTCTCTGTTCCTTATCTCGACACAAAACACATTTTACATCCTTATTTCCTGAATCAAGGCAATCTCTAATCATTGCATAAATATCACTAAAATCTCGGCATTTCGCACGCCTCTGAATGTCATCTTCCAATATTAATTGATTTTTTACTGTGTTGTAATTGCACAATGTAAGAGAAAGACAAAAAAGACATTGGTGGACCTGGGCTTCACACGCGCGTTATTGAGGTTAGAACGCAGATTACTGCCCACAATCCGATCATAGATGCACTCACTTAATCTTCAGGAAGCACAGAATAAGTGCAGTGTTGTAGGGAATGTCAAGTGCAGCACCAGAAACACAACAGACATACTGCTCTGGGCTACTATTTTGTATGTATTTCTCAATGAGCAATAGACTTTTACATGTGTTCCATCAGGAGGTACTTCACACAAGGAAGTAACCAGTGCTGCAAACGGTCATATAATCCCAGTTCCAACTCCCGGGATCAGAGATACTCAGTGTCCTGCATATCGCTATGAGGAACAGTTGTCCATGGCATTTACGGGCTGGATGAACTTTATGAATGCAGCTCGCACGTTGTCAGCCTCATTCTCTTATATATTGTTTCGTGCAGTCCCTTGGTGGAATCTCGTCAAATACTTTGTCCTGCACTTGATGGGTCTTGGGTCTTGTGTACTCAAACCCCAACAATCGGAAGCAGAAACTATTGATTGAAACTAATTCAACTCATAACACTCACAGGACCGCAGCGTTTCACCGGAGCTTCAGCAGCGCTGAGAATGTCATCGAGAAAGGGGAGGAAAAGGCTGGAAACCTTCTTCCCAGCTCCGCTGAAAATTCCAACAGCAACTCCGAGGACCGGAGCTTCACATCTTTCTGCTCCAAAATTCTATGGTTTTCTGCCGCAGAGAATTGCACCCTCAACTCTCGCGTGCAAGGTGAGGATACCAAGCCCTACACTATCAAGGATGGTAGTTAGAGCGAGGGTAACACCGGTCACTATCATATGGACAGCCACAAACACACTCTTTTCATATCGAAGTCCATTCCTTCACACTCTCTTCATGTTACCATCATCCCAGAGATTATTCTGATAAAACAGCTCTGCACTGCCTCTGTGACAAGGAGACCATTGATTTAGAAAGGTCAGAAGGTCTGTCCACAATAGCCGAAATAATGCCTCAACAACACTCCACAACTCCTCCACATGATTCATTTTGTAATGAAGGCTGACATTTCATTTCCTGTCCTGGTTAATTGATGCCCTGCATGAATTCTGTTCGTGATGTGTGACCAAGGACATTCCGGTCCTTTTTGGCAAAAGCACTTCCCAACCTTTCACCTTCTAATAAATACAACATGAAAAGCAATGTATAAGTTAACAAAAAATAACAAAGGAAATTTACAGCCCAGCAACAGGCCCTTCGGCCTCCAAGTCTGAGCCGATCCAAATGTACTGTCTAAATCTGTCGGTCAATTCCTAAGCATCTGTATCCCTCTGCTCTCCATCTATTACATCTGTCCACACGCACCTTAAATGAATCTACCGTGCCTGCCTCTACCATTGTGGGTGGAGCAGAGATATTAGAAGAGTGCAGTTACACTGTTGGGGCTGTATTACAGTGAGCATGTGGTAGAAGAACAAATAGGTAAACAGATTATGGAAATATGTAGAGGCAACAGGGTAGTGGTGATGAGAGATTTTAATTTTCCCAACATTGACTGGGATATACTTAGCGTCAGAGGTCTGGATGGGGTGGAATTTGTAAGAAATGTCCAGGAGAGTTTTCTACTGCAGTATGTCAATAGTCCGACGAGGGAAGGGTCATATTGGACCTGGTACTGGGGGACAAGCCAGGGTAGGTGTTAGAAGTTGCGGTGGGGATTTCTTTGGGAACAGTGACCACAATTCTATAAGTTCTAGAATACTCATGGATAAGGAAGAGAGTGGTCCTAAGGGAAGAGTACTAAACTGAGCCAAGACCAATTAAATCAAAATTCGGCAGAAGCTCGGAAATGTGGAATGGACACAGCTATTTGAAGGGAAGTCCACATTTGAGACGTGGGATGCTTTGAAAGGTAGGTTAAGGATAGTGCAGGATAGGCATGTCCCGTTGAAGGCAAAGGATAGGAAGTGCAACATTCGTGAACCGTGGATGATAGTAGAAATTCTACGACTAGCCAAGAGGAAAAGGGAAGCATACCTAAGGACTAGGCAGCTAAGAACAGAACGGGCCCCTGAAGAATATCGGAAAAGTAGGACAAGTCTTAAACGAGGAATCAAGCGGGCTGAAACGGGTTATGAAATAACTTTAGCGTGCAGAATTAAGGAGAATCACTAAGCATTTTATTCTTATACAAGAAGCAAGAGGGTAACTAGAGAAAGGATTGGTCCACTGAAGGATAACGAAGGAAGGCTGTGTGTCGAACCTGAGAGAATGGGTGACAACCGGAAGCGGCAGGGACAGACCACTATAAACACCAGAGGAAACATCAAAGAAGCGCTTCGCAGGAGGCTCCCAAGCACTGATGATGTCGCCTAGCCAGGGGACGAAACGTTTGCAACAAAAACTTCCAGCTCGGCGAACAGAACCACAACAACGAGCACCCGAGCTACAAATCTTCGCACAAACTTTGAGATTCTGAATGATTACTTTGCATCAGTGTTCACTGAGGAGAGGAACATGTTGAATGTTGAGATTAGAGATAGAAGTTTGATTAGTCTTGATCATGCTGACATAAGTAGCGAAGATGTGTTGGGTAGGCGAGTGGTTATTAAGGTGGACAAATCCCCAGGACCGGATTGCATCTATCCCAAGTTGCTGAGGGAGGCGAGAGGGGAAATAGCTGGGGCCCTGACAGATATCTTTGTGGAATCCTTAAATACAGGTGAAGTGCCGGAGGATTGGAGGGTAGCTTATGTTGTCCCCCTGTACAAGAAGGGTAGTAGGAATATTCTGGGTAACCAAAGACGAGTGTGCATGATGTCAGAGGTGGGAAAGTTACTGGAGAAGGTACTGCGGGATAGGATCTACTTATATTTAGAAAATAATGGGTTTACAGTGATAGGCAAAATGGTTTTGTGCAGGGGAGATCGTGCCTTACCAACTTAATTGAGCTCTTTGAGGAAGTGAGCAATTTGCTAGGTGATAGAAGGACTGCACATGTCATATACATGGACTTTAGTAAGGCGTTTTATAAGATTCCCCATGGTAGACTAATGGAGAAATTGAAGTCATATGGTGTGCAGGGTATTCTAGCTAGGTGGATAAAGAACTGGTTGAGAAACAGGAGACAGAGAGGAGTATTTGAAGGGAGTTTCTCAAAATGGAGAAAGGTGACCAGTGGTGATCCAAAGGGGTCAGTGTTGGGGCAACTGTTGTTTGTAATATAAATAAATGATCTGGAAGAGGACACTGTTGGTATGATCAGCAAGATTGCAGATGACACGAAGATTGTTGGAGTAGCAGAAAGCATAAGGGACTATCAGAGAATGCAGGAGGATATAGAGGGACTGGAGATTTGGGCAGAAAGTGACAGATGGTTTTCAATCCAGACAAATGTGAGGTAATGCATGTAGGCAAGACTAATTCTAGACAGAATTATATAATGAACGGAAGAGCCTTGAGAAAAGTTGTTGGGCAGAGCGATCTGGGAGCGCAGGTCCATTGTACCTTGAAGGTTGCTTCACAGGTGGATAGAGTAGTCAAGAAGGCATATGGTTTGCTTGCCTTCATTGGACGGCGTATTGAGTATACGAGCTGGCAAGTCACGTTAACATTGTACAAGACATTGGTTCAGCCACACTTAGAATTCTGCATACAGTTCTGGTCGCCACATTATCAAAAGGATATGGACGCCTTTTGGAGGGTGCAGAGAAGGTTTATGAGGATGGAAGGTGCTGACTATGAAGAAAGGTTGAGTAGGTGAGGTTTATTTTCATTAATAAAAAGGAGATTGAGGGGGGACCTGATTGAGGTTTACAAAATCGTGAAGGGTATAGACAGGATGGATAGAGACAAGCTTTTTCCCAGGGTGAAGGATTCAATAACGAGAGGTCATGCTTTCAAGGTGAGAGGTGGAAAGATTAAGGGGATTACACGCGGCAAGTACTTCACACAGAGGGTGGTGGCCGTTTGGAAGGCGTTGCCAGCAGAGGTTTAGATTAGATTAGATTAGATTAGATTACTTACAGTGTGGAAACAGGCCCTTCGGCCCAACAAGTCCACACCGACCCGCCGAAGCTTAACCCACCCATACCCCTACATTTACCCCTTTACCTAATACTACGGGCAATTTAGCATGGCCAATTCACCTGACTTGCACATCTTTGTGACTGTGGGAGGAAACCGGAGCCCCCGGAGGAAACCCACGCAGACACGGGGAGAACGTGCAAACTCCACACAGTCAGTCGCCTGAGTCGGGAATTGAACCCGGGTCTCTGGCGCTGCGAGGCAGCAGTGCTAACCACTGTGCCACCGTGCCACCTCCATAGTGTGCTCCTTTAGCACAGCCGTGATATCGTCCTTGACCAGCAATGCAACTCCACCCCTCCCTTTTACTTCCCTCCCTGTCCTATCTGAAGCGTCTATATCCCAGGAATGTTTAAATGCCAATTTTCATGCCCTTCCTTCAACTAAGCCTCTGTGATTGCACCAATCCAAACCCTACGTTCATCTGCCTTTCACATTATACTCCTTGAATTAAAGTAGACGCACTTTAGGCTCCCAGTTTTTTTGTGCTCATCTACTCTCTGTCTACTCTTCCCTTTATGAATGCAATCTTCATAATTCTTACAGTCTCCGGTCTCCACATCACTGCCTACTTGTTTTCTCTTCTGGTTCCCAGTCTCCTGACACATTCGTTTAAATATTCCCAAATGCAGTAGCAAAACATCCACTAAGGACATCGGTTCCAGTCTGGTTCAGATGTAGACCGTCCATTTTGTAATAGTCCCATCTGCTCCAGAACCGGTCCCAGTGTCCAACAAATTGAGCCCCTTCCTCCTACACCATCTCTCAAGCCATGTGTTCAACCTGTCTTTTTTTTATGTCTGCACTGGCTAGCACGTGGCACTGGTAGTAATCCCGAGATCACTACCATTGAGGTCCTCCTCTTTAACTTCTCTCCTAGCTCCCTGAATTCTTCTTTGAGGACCTCATCTCATTGTCTACTTATATCGTTGGTGTACATAAGCACCAAGACAACTGGCTGTTCACTCTCCCCTTTTAGAACGGTCTGCAGCTGATCGGTGGCATACCTGACCTGAGCACCTGTGAGGCAACATACCATCCAGGAGTCCCATTCCGGCCACAGAACCGCCTATGTACTCCCTTCACAAGACAATTCCCTGTGACAATGGTCCTACGAGTCGTTTTACCGCCCTTCTGAACAGCAGTGCCTGCCACGATGCCATGAACCATGCAACTGCTGCCCTCCCCCGGTAAGTAATCTCCCCCAACAGCATGCAAAACGGTATACCTGTTTTGGAGGGAGATGACGGCAGGGGACACCTGCACTGTCTTCTTACTCTTTTTCTTTCTTTTGGTCACCCATTCACTGTCTCCCTCAGCAATTCTAAACTGTGTTGTGACCAGCTCACTAAACGTGCTATCCACGGCATCCTCAGCATTACAGATGCTCCACATTGAGTCCATCCGCAGCTCCAGAGTCGTCATGCGGTCAAACAAGAGCTGCAGCTGGACACACTTCTTGCAAGTGTAAGAGTCTGGAGCGTCAGCCACGTTCCTAAGCTCCCACATCAAGCAAGAGGCACAGGCCACGGGTCTAAGTCAACCATTGTTGTTTTGTTAAAAGGTTGACATAGTACAGTGGAAGTTTATAGTATCCATTAGCCTTACAGACATCTTACATTTCATGATTTTCCCTTATCCATGGTGAGTGTGTGTGTGCTTGTGTGTGTGAGAGAGAGTGACAGAGAGAGAGGGGTGCTGACAAGAATCCTCTTGTTATTTTGGTACACTCTAATTATATTCAGGGGTTCAGCCTTTTTTACATGAATGTTCATTACTTCGGTGTTTGTTTGGAACTGAGAATTAACCGGAGTTCAGAATGGTTAGGATAATATAACTTGAGCAGCTATGAAAAATAAATCTGTATCTGCTCAAATCTTTCAAGTATTGACTCACAGTCCATGACTCACGAAGGAATTAATATAAAGCTGACATCACAAAGAAATGCTAAAAAATAACTTCAGAGGACATTGGGGCGCTATAGAGAAATATAGGTTAAGTGAGTAGTCTAAGGCCTGACAAATAGACCTTTACGTGGATAAAAGTGAAGTTGTCCATTTTGACTGGAAGAAAAGCATTTTGTTTTGTTAGAGCGGAGATTCCATAGCTCTGACATGCAGTGGGATCAGAGTGTAACATTACCTGAATCACAACGTGCTAGCAGTACGTAATTAGGACAGTGAATAATTGTTTTCCTTTTATCATGGGGGAATTTAAACACAAAAGTAGAGAGCACTGTTGAGCTTGTACCTTGAATGCTCTAATTCTTATCGGTCATGCTGTTTATGGAAGGAAGTAAATACGTTGGAGGCAATTCGGAGAATGCTTACCAGAATAATACTTACTGAATGACTTGCCATACGAAGGGAATTCGGATAGTCTAGGCTTTTGTCAGTTTGTGGTTAGGAGAGGAAGAGGCAAATTAATTGAAACAAGATGTTTCCTCTGACAGAAGGGACGGGAATGAAGGATTGCTGTCTAAATGTCAGTGGTTGCCCATTTAAAACACATCCAGATGATTTGTTTTCTCTCAAAATGTGGAAACTCTGGCACGCTATTAAAGCAGATTTATGGAATATTTTAAAGGCAAACATAAACAGTTTATTGTTGAGAGAGAGATGGCGAAAGGTTTTCGGGGGAGGCAGGAATGTGGATTTAAAGTTGCAATTAATGAGACATATTCATGTTGAATATCTAACTCATGCCTGTTTGTATGGGTTGTGGCAGGCTGATTACACTGATAAATTGGAGTTTCAATGTAAAGATCCAACAAACAAGTTTATAATGCTGAAATCCTCCATCTTCAGAGCTTTTTCAATGGTTGAATTTTTCAAGTGTTTGTTTAAAATCACTTAATTTGTGCTGTAACACTAATTGCCGATGTGGAAACTGTGACACGTCCAAGGCAGAAGAGATTCCAGTAATGCATGCAATGATCACAAAGACAGTTTTAGTCCAATGTGTGACTTAATTCAGATTCATCTCTAACACAGCAATGTGAAAGAAAATTAGTGCCACTTCCTGTAAGTTCTATGGAGGGGCTTCTGTCTGAGTAATGCCACAGCAATGCAACAAACACCAACCTACGGCAGTCACATTAACAAAGTTGCTTTAATATGTCTATAATGTTTTCATTTTTCTGAGAGATTAGAGATTTTGTTTGCTTAAAAAATAGTTGCATCAATACAAAACCTTCAAAAGTGGTCAGTGGAAAATTGCTTGCCCATACAATATTCAGATTTCATTTTGTATTCGAACATTTAGATAGCTGAACTCTGAAGAAAGAATAAATATATTGAACAATTAGGTTTCCTATATCCTCTGCTCCCCTCATTCTGCCTGTGATGTCTTTCAAAGCCCCTATGAAAGTTTTAATGAAAATACCTACCGTTTTCCATTGTCCCACTACCTCTGGAAGTTGATCTACTTAATAAATACAGTTGATCAAAGAATATAATACTGAATCCCTGAGCATCCAACAATTTTATACCAGCCATCAGCCAATTGTGCATACAAGACCGAGCTTAAAATGTCTTCTTTCATGATTAATTTCAGCTGCGTATACTGTGAAGAACCGGGAAATCTAATTTCTCCAGGGACAGTTGCAGAAAATAAGTTTGCTCCAGTTTGTGTAGAAATGATAATTGATTCAGAAATCAAAGATGTGAAAGGATATTGCTGGAGAGCTATTGTTTAGATTGTTCAAGGGCTTCCTCTCGAAAGCATGTGACAGCAGTGCAACAAACACCTTTGCAGACCAGACCACAGCAATCGCACTAAATTTGCATCCCTAATGCTTGCTTTGTTCCTACTGATTGATGCTCTTATTTAACTAGAACAACAGAAAGCATCCAAATAAAACCCGAAAGAACTGCGAATACTGTAAATCAGAAAGAAAAACAGAGTTTCTGGAAAAGCCATTGCTTTAAAACATCCAAATCTCTTCAGTGAAACGTTTCCCCTTCATCAGCCGGGTCCTGAACGTTTTACCTCCCATTGACCTCTCTGGTCTATACTGCAAGGAAAAATTCCTGCCTCTCCCCCTGTCTGTGCTCTGATTTCTTGCAAACCAGTTATGTAAGTTTGACAAAAAAAATCACCAACTCATGCAGTCATCCTTCTGCAGTGTGAGCAGTTTTTAAAAAAAACAGCTGAATACGTGTTGTAATACTGAATCCAGATACTTCAGCCGTTCCAGCAGCTGGCACACAATTGTATATGCAGACAAATGCTGATTTCAGTGACTAAACTTGCCTGTTCAATTGCAAGCCTAGTAAACGTGACAACCTAAACTGCGATGGAGGTGGAAAACCATGCCTTCCAAATCTAAGGCGGTCTCGAAAAAGTATGTTTGATACGATATGTGACCATGATTTTGCTTCATTCAGAGTACAAGAAAGTGAAAGTAAGTTGCTGGTGGGCAGGCAGTTATGGTAAGATAACGTACAGACCCCTCATGAAAACACCACACAGCAGTGCAGAGATTACCACTCCCGACCTTAGCAATCACATACTGCCTCTCCATTATCCACATTGTTCTTTGGGTTGGAGAGTTCTTTTCAAAACAAACAGTTTTAGGAGAGGACATCAAGGAAGCTTGAATTTAAAATTGCTTGCAAATTTGGGTTACTTATTCGTGATCATTTTAGTCTCGTAAAATGAATATATTCAAGAAATATGTATCCCATCACACACTCACCCTTATCACCTGCTATAGTGTCCTATGAAAGGGGTTGAAGAATAAAATCAGTATTGATTTCAGTATCCGTCTGGATTGTAAGAAGTTTAACAAAAGCAGCTGAACTCAAGCTGCACGACTGAATCCAGAGTCTTCAGCCATTCAAGCAGCTAGATTAGATTAGATTACTCACAGTGTGGAAACAGGCCCTTCGGCCCAACAAGTCCACACCGCCCCACCGAAGCGCAACCCACCCACAGCCCTAACCTAACTCTACGGGCAACTTAGCATGGCCAATTCACCTGACCTGCACATCTTTGGACTGTGGGAGGAAGCCGGAGCACCTGGAGGAAACCCACGCAGACACGGGGAGAACGTGCAAACTCCACACAGTCAGTCGCCTGAGGTGGGAATTGAACCTGGGTCTCTGGCGCTGTGAGGCAGCAGTGCTCACCACTGTGCCACGTTCTGCACATCAATCATACTCAATAGCTGACACTCAATAGTAGCTGGAGGCAAATGCTAACATAAGGACTTAATTTAACTTGCCTGACCAGTTACAGACATGTCAAGTTTGACAATCCAAACTGCTTGGGAAATATAGTTCTCCAGGATTGTTTGCAATAACTGCAAAATATGTTTGATCTTTTATGTAATTCGTGCTTCATTTGATATTATATTCTCGAAGTCAATTACTGGAGAACAAGCAGTTCCTGTGAAGTTATGTAGATATTTCCTTCAGCATCCAGGAACCATATAGCAGGCCCGAGTTACCACACTCAGCTTAACACGCAAAATATGTATTACATCCAGAAGTTGGAAGATGGTGTTCTTTCTTACACAAGCCCTTTGCAGTCATAATTTTATGAATTCTGGTGAAGCCTGCTGGTTGAACTGAGAGCTGGATTATAACGCGATGGTTGGCAGTGCCAAGGGTGGCATGGTACTGACAGTAGCTAATACAGAAGTTGCTGCCTGGTCACAAACCATTATTGAAATAGCATGATTCCAGGAGCTAACAGCAATAACAGAGTGAAGGCAGGGCAACGACGTTTCCTTTGCTGTCATTAGTGATGGGTATTGCTGAGCCTGTACGAAAGAGATTTGCAGGCAAAAGCTCACTGTGGGAGTTGAGGAGCTCTATTGTTCACAACATAGACAGACATGAGTGGCTCTCAAATGGTGCCTTCATTTGCCCACCACTGACAAGATAATATAATGGTGCAGAAGGGATTGGGCTTTGCTCCTGAACTCCCCTCCACTTGGCCTGACTCATCAGAATCTTGGCAAGAGCAATTTGACGTGGAAAATTCAGCCCTGTATGTCGAGACAGTACCAAAGATCCTCATTGGAGACATTGTAAAATTAGTTGCCTCGTCTCCATTTGGGCCTGGAGCTCTTTAGTTGAGATATTTTGAGACCTTTCAAAAAGTATAAAGTATTGAAGAAATGAATTGGTTGCATCGTATCTCCCTTTCTTTGCTCCCACACTCCAGCCTCATTACCTTGTCTTGCAAACAGCCAATGAGGGTTTTGGGGTAATAAATCACCATCTACTGTAATTGTGCCTTGAACTTGTTTTACAAAACTAGCTGTCCATGGCTTGAAATACTTACTCAATGTTGCAGGTTAATAATGATGATTTTATTGTGGATGTAGATGTTCGCTTAAAATGACTGAATAGCACTTTTCTGACCATTAGCAGGCCACCTGGCAATCCATAGTACAAGGTCGATGAAAAACTGTACACTCCAAATTATATCATGAAAAAACTAAGTTTGAAAACAATATGTGATTAATGTTTTGTTTCATTCAGATTACACAAAATAGAAAGGAAATTACTTTTTAGGTACTTTTCAGGAAACATCACACAGCAGCACAGGGAACACCACTCCAGGCAAGAGCAGTTGCATTACTGTCTCTCTGTTATCTGCATTAGAATTAGGGCTTCAGAATTTTGGTTCAAAATTATTGTATTAGGAGAGGACATCAAAGACACTTCATTGTAAGTTTGCTTACATGTTGTTATTGAAGTTTCTAAACTCTGAATATGAATACATTCAAGAACTTTATATCCCCTTTCTGTCGCTAATCGTTATCACCAGCAACAAAGGTTTTGAAGAACGAATTCACCATCTTTTGCAGTCACCCATCTGGAGTGTGACCAGTTTCACTCAAACGGCTGAATGCAGGCTGCAATCCTGAATCCAGAATCTTCAGTCTTTCAAACAGCTGGCACACAATTGTGGGATGGAGCCAAATGCTTTTTTAAATAACTTCATTTATCTTTTATGACCAATTGCAGGCATGGTAAGTGCGACAATCCAAACTGCGATGGAAATGAAACCTATAGTCCGTCAGGAACAACTGAAGAAATTAAAGAGTCAGTTAGATCCAAAGTGCAATTTAATTCCTGATTAATATTGTATTTGGAATAAAGGTTATTGCTGGAGAACCAGCAATTCCTGTGAAGTTATGTAGATATTTCCTTCTCCATACATCCGAGAACAATGTCAAATACGCTATTCCAGGCCATAGTTAGCACATGACGGAAACTGCTGGGCTCTGCCTCCCAAGTGGGTATTTTTTATAGAAGTTAGATTGTGGTGGTTTTTCTTAAAAACAAGCCATTTGCAGTAATAATGTTGTGAATTGTGGTGGAGCCCTGCTGCTTGGACTGAGAGCTGGACCCAGCGCTGCTGTGAATGATGGTACCACGAATGTTGGCATGCTGCTGATGTGGACTGATCAAGAAGCTGTTGCTGGGTCACTGTCCCAAGAAGGAAACGGCCAAATCTAAAGAGCTGGTGGATCAATTGGAGCAATAGCAGAGTGGCAAACCTTTCTGTGCCACTATTAATGTTTGCAATTGCTGAGCCAATACCCATTGATGAGGAAAAGTCAATCCTGTATGTAGAACCAGAATCCAAAGCTCTTAAGTGGAGAAATTGGACAGTTAGTTGCCCTTTTCTAATTGCCCTAAGCACTTTACTTGAGACTTTTCTAGACTGTGCAACACGTGTAAAGTATTGAAGAAATGGGTTTGTCACATTCTTCATTTCCATGTTCCAGCCTGACTGTCAGTGGCTTGAAATCCTGACACTCCTATTCAAGTTTCTAAAAATGTTTTTATTCTGAACGTAAATGTTTGCTTCAATTGACTTAATGGCACTTGATTACCATTTGCAGCTCTGAAAACATCAACTGCTGAAAGTGCAAGGGAGCTGGTGTTGCTGCTTCTCCAGAAACTAAGAAGGTCATTGAAAAGTAAGGTGAACACAATGTGTGACTGTCTACTAACAGCTTGCAGATCTGGCTGCATTTGTGGAGTGAAAGCAGAGTTAATGTTTTTCGTTGAATGACTCATGTTCACAACTTCAGATCTCTCTGAAGAAGGGTCACTTGACTCCAGGTGAACTCTACTTTCTCTCCACAGATGCTGCAAAATATGTTGGGTTTCTCCAGCAACCTCTGTATTTCTTTCAGATTGAAAACTTCCACAGTTTGTTATTTTACATTAAATAAATTATTGACTGGCATGTAATTTTTGCTCTATCGTTAGTCTTGTAAAAAAACATTTTAGGTGAAGCTTGCAGTGAATGCTGCAGACCTGATGCTGGGACTGAAACCTGGAGGTTTTGGCGTATGCTAAGGATGTTATATTGCCAGCAGTGACCAATGAAGAGATTCTTCATTGATGAAGGGCTTTTGCCCGAAAAGGCGATTTTCCTGCTCCTCAGATGCTGCCTGACCTGCTATGCTTTTCCAGCACGATTCTAATCTAAAATGAAGAGATTCTTGCCAGGGTTACTCATCAGTTGACAGCGCAGCTTAGTTTCAAGAGTTGCTACTCCAATAAGAGGGAGGACAGATCAACACATTTCTGAGCCCTACTGTTCATACTGATCATTGCTGAGGCTACACAGGTGGGCACAATCAGGGAAATGACGGAGGCAGGCTTGAAAGATTATGGAGAATCAAGATGTCAAAGAGGACTGGTCTATGTCAGCATGGCTTAGCAATGAGAAGGTGCCAGAGTCCCGACCTGCCATTTTCTAAATCCTACCACCTCCCAGTTAAAAGCCAGTGAATAATTGAGCATGCATTCACACTAAGTCGTTCAATAATCATTTCCAGATCTTCAATGTTCAGGCCTTCAGTTGTTCACTTCAAAGCACTGGACTGTGCAATGAGGCTACACATATTGAAAACACATTGACTACCTAACTCTCTGCTTCCCAATACTATTATATCGGCCACCTCCCCTCACCCATCTCTTCAAAAAGAACTGGCCATGGTTCAAGTTGAAAAAAGGCAACATATATTGCAGTCATAGCTTTTGAAAGTGGCCTTTTTGAACAGAATGTAATGTGAACAGGAGTTTCTGGAAAGCAGGAATTTCTGTAAGATTTCTCTTGACAACATCTCCCAGTGCTATAGCAAATACCACCATTCCAGACTACAGCCCCTCCCAATTTGTGCATTACTCTGGTGAGTAGAATGATTCCTCTTTTTTTTAAACAAATGTTGTATCAGCTCAATAGAGCCTTTTGGTCTTCAGGGTTTATTTCCAAATGTTTGCAAGTTGTTTATAGGTGTAAGCCTTTTGCTTAATTTGTGCTTCATTTTGACAGACCAGATTGTCAGGAGGATGGGAATCAAAGTTTGCCAGACGTAAGGGCACACCATGAGGAAGCAAGTTTGATTTGATCTGATTTTGATGTGGTTTAATTATGCTTCATTTGGAATACAATAATGTGAAAAGGGAATGTTGGAGAACCACTGATTACTTTAAAATGTTTTGTGCAATGCGACAAATGCCAGTTCAGACAACAGCAGCTACATTAAAGAGGGTGCTAGACTGTCTCTCAAGGAATTTAATATTAGTGACAGAGTTGTCTTAAACAGTAGTACCACCACCCTAAATGCTGAGATGGGAAATTACTTGCTGATCAATATTGAGGTTCTGTTTCTGGCCATTGGAGCGATAGTGAAAATACTGAAGAATTGGGTTCCTCTCCTTCACCCCACCTCATCGCTTCTCTTTGTTTCTCTTTCCTGCTCATCCTCACTCCCTCCAAAATCATTGCCATGGCTTCCAGACTTTGGTGACATTTGATGAAATATGGCTATGGATTGGGACCAGCTCCTGGTCTCCTCGCCTTGTCTATCTCCTATACAATGTCGCCATTGAATGCTTCGCACTTTTTATAATTTAAGTTGACCAGACGCCATGTGTATCCACGGAGTCAGGCACATTCCCTCGTAATAGTTATTTGTTTGAATCAAACTTATAAAGTGCTTTCATGGTGAATTCAATACAGGCAGCATCACATCCACACCGTTTCACTGATGTCATCAATTAATCGAAGCCTAAATACTGAGGTTATTACACTGCTCTGGGTCAGAGACTTGTAATTACTTCTGGGTTTATTATGGTCAGATCTTGCAGTTACCTCCGAATGGATGAAGGAGCAGAAAAAGAAAAGGAATAAAATTTTCTTTTCAACAATACAGCCAATACTGACTAATATGACATGAACCTTCAGTGAATTTGAAAAATGAGAAATTACTATATTCGGATTCTGAATCAAACATTGAGTTACAAATTGTGCTTGTAAGGGTTAAATTAGCAATAGAATGTGAAGAGCTTGAGTTTCTTTTTCTTAGATCAGGAAGTTAAACTTAAATCCTTGCATTTGGGATGTTTTCCCTCTGTCCCAGTTCAGAAAGTCTTTATTTGACCTCTTTATTCCCGATCCACCAGCTCCTGCCCTCACAGCTAAAACTCTCGATGTTGATAAGTGCCAAATATTAACTTGGGGATCATGCACATATTTAAAATGATCCAACTGGTACTTTATGATGAGTTGCAGCTGTGAAAATGTTGACACCTCACACTGTGAATTAGGTGGAAACCTAAGTTTGTCAGAAACAAAAGGAAACAGATTGGCAAGTAAGTCTGGTATAATGTCAGGTTTAAATCTGCTATGTTAGGGATCCAATATTGTGAAAGGGGAGTGCTGGCAGTTGTTGTAAGATTATGTCAGGGTTCCCTCACGAAGGCATCCAATGGCAGTGTGGTGAACACTAACACAGATGAGAACAATCACAGAAAACAACTGCTTGACTGGTTCAGAAATGCTTGGCTTATTTTGAGAGACCAATCTTGGATCAGCATAAAACATCCAAAGTTTTTCAATGGTCGGTTGAACTTTGCTTGTTTTTTAGTATGAAGGTCTTGCATAGCCCAGAAATGGCTATAAACAATGTTGACATATTAAATAAATGGTTTTCTCTTCTTTTCACCCTGTACTGTCTCTTCCACACCCCAACCCCAGCATTCCCTCAGTGTGGTGTACTGTAGACATCCTGTGGAAGTCAAAAGAACCACATACCAACACGACCACGATGGTTCATGATGCATCTTGAAAAAAAATAATGTCCAAGCAACATTTTCCAGATCATAGGACAGCATTGCCAAAACACTCCAGGGGGATGGGTGGTGATGGCAGCAATAACTAATAACATTAGCAAGATTACAAGACTGGGATACAAGGTCTACTGCTTTGTCATTAGCCCCCTCATTAACTTCACCATTACAAGGCTAAAATCGGGAGCATTGGAATCTTCACTGCTCACCTGGTGATTGGTTTAATTGCAACAATAGTCAAGAAGCTTAATGTGATCAAAGAGAGAGCAGTTTAATTGACTGGCAAAAGAACTAACGTACCTAATTTCCACTCCCTTCACTATCACTGCGCTACGATGTTGGGCTACCTAGCACTTACACTCCACGGAACGGACTACAGCAGCTCATTAGGCTTACACTGAAAAGACTTTTCCTGTCTATAATCTCTATTTCTGAAGCGAACAACGATCAGCTAAAGGCCTGTTACACCTGATTCTGACTTTGCATGGATATCTCTGTTCTTTTCTTATCACTATGACAAAATAATGCGATTTATTAAAATTGCACAGTCATTGACTAACTTAAGAAAACTAGTCGATCAGGCTTGGAATATTGAATCTCAAGTCTGCGATTATTTTTTTTTGTTAAATTGCTTTGGACTTAATTCTGGATAAGGTTACTGATGTTAAATGACTGAATTTGTGCTCTTTGATGAATTGCAGTTCTGGAAACATTGTCAGTGCAAACAGTGAGGGAAATGGGAATGCAGGTTCTCCTGGATCAAGTGAAGTAATTGCAAAGTAAGTTTAGTTGCAGTCATGACTAAGTTAGTCATTATATCAGAATATGACAAACCATTTGGAAATAACTGGTGAGCTGGTAGTTTGTGCAATGTTATACAACGATCAATGGTAACAGATCGGACGCAATGATTTGATCAGCTCTCAAAGAGGAACTTGCCTATGTTCATTCCCAAGTCCTTTTACTATGTGATACTGCAAAACCTCTCCTTACGAAAATTGTAGATTCCTTTTGAAGACCTCAGTTGAAGCTGCCTCCTCCACTATACCATTAGACAGAACATTCCAGTTTCCGATCTATGCTGTTTTTTGTATTCCTTGTCACCATTGATTTATTTTGCTGATCATCTTAAATCAGTGTCCTTTTCTTCTCAAGCCTTTTAAAAATATAATCCGCACAGTATGGAAACAGGCCACTCGGCCCAATAAGTCCACACCAACCCTCCACAGAGTAACCAATCCAGATACATTCTCCTACCCTTTACTCTACTCTATGCAAATCCCTCATGATTTTGAACACTTGTATAATGTCTTATTTATCTTCAGTTCTCCAAACAGAGCAGCCCGTGCTTCTTCAAACTATCCAAATAGTTGTCCAGTTGCTCATCTCTGGTACAAGTTTTGTGTACCTTTTGTGCACCATCTCAAATCACTTCCTGAAGCGTGCTGCATAAACACTAGACATGAGGGAAAAGCAGGACTGTTTATAACCATTTGTCATAATTTCCTTATTTTGCATGCCACGGTCCTATTTATAATGTTCAGAATCCTAATGATATCTTCAATCTGTATTGCCAACTTCATAATTTGTGTGCATACACACAATATGTATAAAATGCATTAAATATTAGACTGGGATCATTTAAGGAGGCACAGATACTTGTATCGAAATAATTTAGCTTGTGTATAAAATGAACAAGGAACAATACAGAAAAGTTCTGAGTTGGAGGAGGGCTGAATTCAATGGGCCAAGAGGGCATTTGAGCACAAATCTGGGCAATGTTCAGCTTCAGCTGTACAGTACAGCTTAACATTTCCACAAGCAGGAAATGGTGGCAAAAACAATACTCTAATTCCCTGCATAATGTTGCAAAGAATATGGATTATTGTTAACCCCAGTGAGAACCATACTAAAGCGAGACAATTCAGAGGGAAAATAAAGATTAAGGGAGACTGACAGCTAACTTTAAAACGGAATCTAAAAGTAATTATTAGTCACAAACAGTGAAAGGGTGGCAAAAGAATGAGTGGGGCCAATGATCATGAATCCTCTGTTTAAAATTCACAGGTGCAGGGGCCTGGTTGTGGTATTATGAAGAGGAAGTTCATGCCCAGTTCATGGTGAAAAAAAGTAGTTGAGACTTGGATGAGATGAAGTTTGACAGAATTTTAGAAAGGCTAAAATAAATCAAAATTGCAGATGCTGGAAATCTGAAACAAAAGTGAAACTGCTGGAGAATCTCAGCAGGTTTGGCAGCATTAGTGGCGGGAAAGCAGCGTTAATGTTTTTGAGTCCTGTGACACTTGAGCATCTCCAGCTATTTCTGCTTCATTTAGAAAGGCTGATTGTCATTGAGTGTTGGTAACTGACAACAACTGAATTGGAGACACCTGAGGATACAGAGAAGAGGAGCATTGAAGCTGAAGTGATAATATCCACAACAACCTAATCCTGTTCAAACAGAGGCATGGAATCAGAGACTGGAGAATCACAACATTTAAAATATTTTGGTTCAAAATTGTCTGGATAAATCCAGCAACCAGATTCATCTTAGTGGTGGGGAAGCTTCTAATGAACTGTAATCTCAGCCTCAAGCAACAATACTGGGAACTCATATGGACTAACTTTATATGCTGACTAGAAAATCTAATGTGTAACCTGTTTACCTAAATCATCTGATGACGGCTTATAATTCTGAATCTTCAGATTTCTTGGGTATTTAAGCCGGTTTAGAAACGTAGAAAATAGGAGCAGGAGGAGGCAGGAGAATGGCAGAGCTTGCTCTGCCATTCATCACGATCATGGCTGATTGTCCAACTCAATAGCCTGATCATGCTTTCGCCCCATAACATTCGATCCCATTTGCCCCAAGTGCGATATAAAGCTGCCTCTTTAATTGTAGTTGAAAGTGCTTGCTTGAAGTATCTTAATTTGTCCTTAGGTTCAATTGAAGCTGAGAAGCAAACATGGAGTCCAATCTCTGGCCAAATTCTGAGGAAGTTGACAATTTAAGTTCACGAGAAAAGAAAGTTACAGTCAAAAAGTAAGTTTGATCCAATGTACGACCATGTTATGCTTCAGCATGTGTTCAGTCTCTTTCTGAACCTGTGCCAACCTTCAAAGTTTAAGCCTATAGGATGTTGCTTGATTGGAACAGCATTTCCTCAATCAATATTATGTGTCGTGAGATTAGTAATTCCCAGTTTATTCCCACAGATCTCCCCATGTGATTATATTAACTCTTTCAGGTCATTTCGATTTTCATCTGGAAGTAACTCAGCAGTTTATCCCAGTTTTCCAGACCTCCCTCATTGTTCAATTTAATTTGAGGAATGTCTAATTCACAATCATCTTGATTAGCTTTTGAACAAAATACATCTCTTCAAGCCACAGAATGGTCACAGAAATAGGAGGAGCAGTAAACCATTCAGCACCTTAAGCATGTGGTGCTGTTCAAAATGATGATGGCTGATTATCCAACTCAGTACTCTGTTCCATCATTCTTTGATCCCTTTAGTCCGAAAAAAAATCTATTATGTTTTGGACTCAATCAATTTCTATGACAGTGAATTCCAAAGAGTCACCACTGTCAGGGTGAAGAAAAGTTTCCTCATCTCAGTCCAAAATGCCCGAACCAGTATTCTTCGACCGTGAGCCCTGGTTCGGGACTCCCCAGCCGTGGAGAACATCCTTCCTGGTTATCTAATTCTGGGCATAAACACTGACTTGTGCTCCATTTTGTGATCTTCGCCTGGGTCATGTATGAGGAGGGTTGTTCTCTCTGTTGCCACACTTTGACAGTGCAAGTTAACATCTTGCTGATAGTAAGCTGGAAGCAAGGTAGCCATTTGTTGCTAAAAAAAAGATAGGACTGAGTGATCACTGCCCATATTCAAAAGGGAAGAATGACCTACTGAGGAGAGATATTAGAGAACTTTTTGTATCTTTAACGGTGGACACTGACAGAAATTACTGACTCCAGTAGAACACACTGGGAATCAGCAAAGGTGACCCAAAGTGCTGATTCCTAATTACACATATTGCACTTTCCAAATGACAACAGCCCATTGGTTGAGAGGTTTGCCTTTTATCAAAATTAAAATGTTCAGCGATGTATGACACACCTCTGGAGTAGGTGGGACAGGAATCCAAGTCTACTAAATCTCATTTAGGAACTTAAGCCTACTGACCAAGGGTAGGGAGACTATCATTCTATCATCAGAGGTCTGTTTTGCATCTCATACAGAATTGATGCAATTGCCCTTAATTGCTTAATTAATCCCTGGGGATGTAAATAAAAAACCACTTATCAGAGCATTGTGTGTTGCTCAGGTGCCACTGAGTATAATGCTGATCTTTGAGTCGGAGGGTTCAAGATCTACCCTCGGGGTTAGAATACACTAATTGATACTGACACGGCAGTGCAATCCTGAGATAATCCTGCACATTAGACGTGTATGAGGCATTAAACCAACCAAAGCCACTCTGCACTCTAAAGGGACCCTTATTATTTTGAATTAAAGTGAGATTATATCTGGGTGTCCCGGCCAATATTTATCGCTCAATCCCGATGAGCAGGCGATCTGGTCATCATCTCCTTCCTGCTTTTCTCACGGTACACAAATTAGATATCACATTTCTGACATGTGACTACATGATCAAAAGTACTTCGGTTGTTGTATCGAACATCTCTGATTGAAAATTGGCTTTGTCAGAACCTGCATGTATTATTACTCAACTTGGCCGTTCATTTTTCACTCTCTCAACACTCTCTGTTGTAAGAAAGCGCTCCTTTCCAACTTCCACCAAAGGAGAATGAGACAAACTCAGTGCTGTAACATTTCACTTTGTACTAACATCTGGATCAAACTGAAATACCATTCAATGCAAATATAAAACGAACTGAACCGGTTTTAAAGGATTAAAACAAATTATATTTTTCACCAAAGGAGTGTATTGAAATATTTCAATAGTTCTCATTGTGTCAAGTACAAGCAAATAGTGGAGTCTGTTGCAATCTATTTTATCTTGTCTAAAGAATAGGCTGAGGAAAAGCATTGCAGGCTCTTTGAATTCGAGAATGAGGAAAGGAGTACAGTGTGGAACAGTAACTAACAGCAGGAAAATTATTCTTCAGATTAGAATAGATGTGTAGTGGAATATACTAAAATGATAGAATGAGAGAAGCTAAAGTGGGATATTGTCAGCAGAATGTTTTATAAGCTTGTTAATGTCGGGTCAGTCAGGATCTTATTGAATGGTGGAACAGGCTCGAAGCGCCAAGTGACATATTCTCATTTACTGTTCATACCTCGAAACAATTTTGTTAGTTACTCGAGCGTAAGTATTAAACACATTTTAAACTGTTACATGGGCACATGCTGATATTGACGTCTATGATTCCCTGGGTTTGATAGTATGTAGTTGACAGTGGCCCCAGGGGCTCTGCGCTTGCTTCAGAGATCTGGAAAGAGATGTTTAGGATACTGTGAGGTGGCATTAAGATGTTATATAAATGCGCAACTTTTCTACTCTGCTAGGGTAGAGAGGGTTTTGCTCTCTATCAAACCTGTGCATCATTTGACTTCAATCTGCTTTTCTTTGTTGCATTATTGTATGGAGTTTATTCTCTTAAGTCAATAGCCTGGGCTTTGCACAAAGTTTAAGAGGTTTTTACTCACATTGGTGAGTTTCTGTCTCCCATGAGGTAGATTCATTGCAGTCAGTAATTGGAAATATAGCAGATCAAATATAATGTTGTTAATTGTTATTACATCTTTTAACATGGATAACTATGTTCTATGAACCTCAAGATTTAAAAGCCTTTTCAGTGGTGCCACTGCTGATTTAACCAATGCGCTATACTGGTGAACTCACTGATACTGAAACCTCTATAATCTGGGACAATGATGAAATAGAAACTGACTGGAACTGCAACTTATCAAGAAAACTAGGGATCAGCGAGAGGGTGAGGCCGAAGCTCAGAACACAGAGGCACTGCAAACCCAAACACCCATTGACACAGTTTCTCAAGATGAATTATGATGTGGTTCTGCATTATTCGGTTCTGATCTCCGTGGTTTGTGGAAAAAAAATGATATCTGCTAGAAGACAACTACAAAGCTCTCTTGCGATAATGTGACACAGAATCAAGTGAAGTTTGGAGTTCTCCTTATGGGGCATCTTTCATCCTTTCAAATGGCAGCTGAATTTGGTGATCAGGTATCAGTTACTATCAAATTGGATGAAATATTGATAGTGATTGCTTTATTTACATTTCCCTATCTCTGAGGTTTGCCCCATTTCTTTATAAAAGGGCCAATGTGTGTGAGATCTCTTTCGTGCTGTCCATAGGATAGCCGTGCTCCTGCCACTGTGCAACTTCATATTGATATCTGCCTTTCAAAACAATCTGAATCTATGGTCCAATACTGGTGTCGGAATTAACCAGGGTTCATAATATAATTACTAATTCTTCAACTGCTGCAAACCAATATGGGCTAGATTTTCAAACTGTCATTATCACAAAGGTGCTTTTGGTGCCACATTCAGTATTCAGAATACAATTAGGTTTTCTGTTAGTGCAGAATTTCTCTCTATTACTTTAAATAATAGTGTGCTGTGTGTGTGTGTGCATGTGGTTTGTTTCTATTTCTTTCTGTTCCTCAATGGCTTTGAAATTGTTGTTGTATAGGATCAAAGACAAAGTAATGTCTCCACAAGGACATTGTTGCTGGTTTTCCTCTGAGACCAGTGTTGAACTTTACCAGTTCATTGTAGGCCTGATACATTATAGTTAAGTTTCACCTCTGCCAGCTGGTACAACATGGAAATTTGAGTATTGATGAAAATAAAGTTTTTTTATTTAAGTCTTTAATATTGTACTTAGCAGGACACTCTCAAGAATTCCAATGGAAAGGGAGAAAGCATTTACTCTGTCTGGGTAATGAGTGCAGATTGGTAAAGGCATGAAGAGTGGATCAGGTGATGGTTGGCAGTTAACTGCCAATGCTTGTTGTAATTCGGCTAAATTGGTGATGGCCATTCTCTGTCTCATTTGGCATGACAATACCTTGACCACTCAGGCAACCTGCCAATTTAAAACATAACAAAGTTCAGTTGTCAACTGTCCATCACCATCTGACCAGTTCATGTTTCCATTGGGAACATCTCGATAAATCATTGTGCACTTCCCAAAGCATCAGAACTCTTTTCTTGTTCAGTATAAAATGTTGTTTCCCTTTATGTCAAAATATTTCTGTATTTGCAAACAATCGTTTGAATTTGGGAACCTTTTGTTAATGGAGTATCCAACATCCAGCTGATATGATTAAAATGGAATCTAGTTTTCGAATTTGAAATGATTTAACCCCCTGACAAGCCCACTTTGTTCATGAAGATCCTCTTTGAATATTGTATCAGTCTGGCTGTTGAAAGACAGCTTTGGAAAGTTGTTTACTTTGGTCAATTTCAATTTAATGAATTGCTGAAACGGTGCAAAATGCATTCTATTGCATTTACAAAACTAAGATATCTTGTGAAATCAGGAGATGTGCACAGTGCAAATAAAAATCCCATTTACTGCTGGCCTGGACAAGACTGGTAAACTTAAACTTGTGCTTATACAGAAAGGACTGAGATCTTAACTGGCTCATTATCATATAATGTATTGAGTTTAAACTTATGTCTATCTCTAAATTCTTCAAAGCCTTGATCCACGCTGTCTTGTACCCCTTATATACGCACTCTGTTCTTTGGTTCTCTGATTACTTTATATCTTTTTGTCCATGAGTATGGCCAAGCCCCCTTAATTAGCTATACTTTACTGATACACTTCCTCAGATGCCCTCTGGTACTCATTCTCTCTTTGAAAGCTTGCGTAAAAGCCGGTTTCATGTTTTTGGTCTTGGTCCTAACTCTTCTGATACATGCCAATAAACTTCTCCTGTTTGGCATTTGGTGCATCCTTTTCTAGTTTGGAAGGTCGGACTCGAATAAATATAGGGTTAAAGACAGGATTCTTGACAGTGTGGAGGAACAGAGGGATCTGGGTGTGCAGTACATAGATCCCTCAAAGTTACCACCCAAATGAATAGGGTTGTTAAGAAAGCATTTGGTGTTTTGGCTTTCATTAACCAGGGGATCGAGTTTGAGAGCCGCGAGATTTTGCGACAGCTCTCCAAGTCCCTGGTGAGACCACACTTGGAATATTGTGTCCGGTTCTGGTCGCCCTACTATAAGAAAGATGTGGAGACTTTGGAGAGCATTCAAAGAAGGTTTACCAGGATGTTGCCTGGACTGGAGGGCTTGCCTTATGAAGAAAGGTTGAATAAGCTCAGACGTTTCTCTCTGGAGAGAAGGAGAAAAAGAGGAGACCTGATTGAGGTCTACAAGATAATGAGAGGAATAGATAAAGTCAATAGCTGGACACTTTTCCCCAGGGCAGGATTGACTGGTACAAGGGGTCATATTTTTAAGATATTAGTAGAAAGGTATAGAGGAGACGTCAGGGGTAGGTTCTTTATGTAGAGAGTTGTGAATGCATGGAATGCATTGCCAGTGGTGGTGGTGGAAGCAGAGTCATTAGGGACTTATAAGCAACTGCTGGACATGCACATGTTTAGCAGTGAGTTGAGGGGTGTGTAGGTTGTTATTTTACATTAGGATTAAACCTCGGCACACCATCGTGGGCCAAAGGGCCTGTTCTGTGCTGTACTTTTCTATGTTCTTTATTAAAGCATCTCATAGATGTGAGTATTTAATGTCCACTTTAGCAGATTTAATTGATTCTAATTGGAATGTATCTGCCAAAGCTTTAGCAAAACTGAATCAGCAAACTGATTCAAACTGTGCACACATCCATCATATAACATTGCTGCTCCACATTAACTTTTCAAATGCACTGCTCCATTCCAAATAGCGGACCACCCGTTCCCATTCATAGATATTTGTTTCTGATCGATGGAAGTGGTTGTTTCGGTACTTCTGCCATTTTTATTGAATTCATCTCAAGTTACACTTTAGAATTTAACACTCAGGACAAGACTGTTTGTGTTAAGCTTTATCAATTTTGACCAGTCTGCCAGCTCTTCATGTTCTTGAATATTGGAATGGGACTGGGTTCTATCAGCCCTCTGGGGACAAGCAGCAAGGTGGATAATAATAAGGGAAGGAAGGAGTTTCAGTGGCTCTCATATTTCCACCTCCGTAGTATTTTATTGATCCCAAATTCGGGAAAGGATGGCCACTCAGGTGGTCAGCGTAGAGTCTGTTCCCGCCAATGCTGGCGGTTTGTTAGCAGTATGTGAGTCCTCCATTGTGTGGGAGACCTCCTCCTGCATCCTAGAGACACGCCTGCAGGATGTCCCTCGTAATGAAGTACGTTATGGCTCATAACAGGGCATCCCATCTGCATATTGGAACAGTCTCCTGTCCATGGTCGCGATCATTACGGGAACTGGAAATCAGAGTAAGTGAGTGAAAGAAGCCGTGAGGGCTAGAGTGTTCACAACATTCCCAGGACCAGGTTGGCAGGTCCTACTGAGACCATTAATAAGTCATTAAGATCCCCCAATGGAGCATGGACACTGGGTTACTCCTACTCCTAGTAAGAGTACTGTGATTACTGCTGTTTCAGTGCTATCAAGCAAATAGTGAAGTGTGGCCATGTGATAAAATCATTTACATTCAGTGCTGAATACTTGAGACTTTTTTGTGAGAAACTTTAAAAGTCTTCTCGATGTTCTTAAAGGACATTTTGTTTCATACAATGGTGATTTTCTACATAGGAGTACAGAGGAAAAACAGACCATTTGGCACAATCAGTTCATGCCAGCGCTTATGTTCCACTCAAGATGTTTCACATCTTTCCTCATCTAAATCGCCCATTGTAATTCTCTATTCCCATCCCTTCCAAGTGCTCGCCTAGTTTCCTTGAAATACATCTAAATTATTGATTTCAACTATTCCGTCTGGTCACATATTACCCGTTCTCATCATTCTTTCAGTGAAGAGGTTTCTTCTGAATTCTCTTTTGGATTTCTTGAGGTACCGTTTTGTATTGACAGCCTCTAGTTATGTTCTACCCCGTAGTGAATTTTTTTCTCTGTACCTTTTCTTTTCAAAACCTTTCATAATTTTAGTACTGTCAACCTTCTTTTCAAGAGAGAAGTGAACAGCGCAACAATTCTTCCTTGATATACACAGCCAGAAACTTGTGTATCATTCTCATAAATCTTCTCTTCACTCTCTCTCATACATTCTATAATATGTCAACTCTTAATTATAGTCAACCAAATTTCTTTCGTAACCCTACTTTCACAACTATCCCTTTAGATATAAAGTTTAGAGTCTTGTTTGCATTTTTATGGCCTTTGGAACCTGTGGTGAAATTGTTAGTGACTGATGTAATTGTCTGAAATCCCTTTGTTTGTCTCCCTCACTTAGACGTGCATCTTTGAATAAATGACCTGCACATTATTTCTACCAAGATGTAACACCTTACGGTTATCTGTGTGGATCTTCATTTGCTAATTATTTGAACATGCCGTAAATTAATTAATGATCTCTTGCAACTTCTTGTAGCCTTCAGAATTGGCTTCATTTCAACATTCCTTTCCAATTTGGTGTCATTGAATTGCTAATTTTTTTCTCGTAATTAGATGCAATATTAATTTGCAGTCTTACTTTATTTTGTTTTGAATTTTTAGAGAGGTGCAGTAATCCACACGGTAACTATAACAACTAAATGTAGAATGACAGATAGATGAAAATTATTGCACACACAGGACTAACTAATAGACTCTATTAACTTCAACGTCAAAATAGGGAATTATTTTGTACACGAATGATATGGTGAGATTATCCGTAGTGCAATCACTTTTGTCCATTTCTTCTTTGTTGCAGTTTATTTCCCCAGGTCTTTCTGTGCGAGTGGTATGAAATTGAAAAGGCACCCATCCTCCATTTTAAACTAAATGATAATAAAAAAAACAGCGTTTATATAAAATGTAACATGATTTATGAAACCATCCCACTAGGCTTATACATATTCACAGCCATGTAGAGTTATATAGGGAGAGGCTGAATGAGCTGGGGCCGATTTCCCTGGAGCGTTGGAGGCTGAGGGGTGACTTTATAAAGGTTTATAAAATCATCAGAGGCATGGGTACAGTGAATAGACAAGGCTTTTTCGCTAGGGTGGTTGGAGTCTCATCTAAACCTATACTCGTGAGTATAGGTTTAGAGTGAGAGGGGAAAAAGTTGAAAGTACCTAAGAAGTAACTTTTTCATGCAGGAGATGGTGTGTATGGAATGAACTGCCACAGGAAGCAGTGGTGGCTGGTGCAATTTCAACATTTAAAAGGCATCTGAGTGTGTCGACGAATAGGAGGGTTTAGAGGGATATGGGCCAAGTACTGGCAAATGGGACTAGATTAGTTTAGGATATATGGTCAGCATCGGCGAGACTGAAAGATCTGTTTCCAAGTTGTACATCTCTATGACTCTATGATCTACCCCTTTGCTCTTAATGTACTCGTTGAATCTCTTTGGATTATCTTTAACATTATCTCCCAAGGCTACCTCATTTTCCTTTCCTGCCCTCCTCATTTCCCTCTTTACAATGTCCCTGCACCTCTTGTACTCTTCGGGATTCACTTGATCTCATTTCTCTATATCTAATATACGATTCATTCTTAATCTGAACCAGAGCCTCAATATCTTTATTCCTCCAGTGTTCCCTCCTCTTACCAGCCTTATCTTCACACCAACAGGAACATCACGCCTCCGAACTCTCGTTATCTCACTTCTGAAAGCCTCACTCTTGCCGGCCGTCACTTGAGCTGCAAACAGTCTACTCCAATCAACCGTTGAAAGTTTTTGCCTCATACTATCAAAATTTGCCCTCGTCCAATTAAGAACTTTAACTTATATATAATGCCAATCCTTTCCATAAATATTTTACAACTAATTGAATTATGACCCCGGCCCCAAAAAGCTCCCCTACGAACCATTCAGTCACTTGCCCTGCCTTATATCACAAGAGTAGGTCAGGTTTGTTCCTTCTGTGAGAGTTGCATCTCCATATTAATGAAGAAAATTGACTTTAGCACTTACCAAATTCCTCACCATCCAAGCACTTAAGACCATGGCTGTCCCACTTTATGTTTGGAAGGTTAAAATTTGCTATTATTCCAATCCTATTATTCTCACGTATAAATAAGATCTTTCGACATATTTGCTACTCAATTTCACTCTGACAACTGGGGGGACTGTTACAATCGCATCAAAGTAATCATGCTTTTCTTATTTCTGAGTTCCATCCACATAGCTTCACTAGACCATCCCTCAGAAATACCTCGCTTTAGAACAGTAGTAATGTTTCACCACAAGAAAAATTGACTCCAATCTCCTTCTAGTTCTTCCTATTTCTGCCGTACCTTTGATGATGGGAGGGGCTTTGAACATAAATTATTCAATTTATTGGTGATGGTTAGTAGCTGAAAATAAAGATACTATGGGTGACTTGGGTGATGGGAAATAAAAGGTTACATTGTGTGGAAGGAAAATTCTGGATAGAAACAAGAATTTTAAAAAACGAACTCCATTCTGTCTGTCCAGGTCTTGCCTACACCGCTCTACCTCTAGAGTCCTTTCCTTTTTGTACTTGTTAACCATTTGTTAACGGGTGTTTGCTGTTTCAGAATGTAGGTTGCCTTATCGTGTACGTTCTCAGAGTTCAGTGTTTGGAATCCTTGTTGGTTCAACCTGTGCGTTGGTCTATAATGCAAAATTACAGAAAAATATTAATAGCAATTTAAAATAAAATGTTAGGATATTGGAAGAACAACTAAAAGCTTCAAACCCTGTGGGAAAGGCTTGTGGGAAAGGACGTGGAAAGGAGCAGGGTTTCCAGAACTTCTCATCTCTGCCTTCCCTGATCGAAATCAACCTGTGATTTATAATATTTGAGGATTGTTATTCATTGATATCGGTGTGTCAGATAGATCTCAGTCTCAGGGAGATGTGACGTGCTTCTTTGTTTTGTGATGAACTCAGGGGAACATACAATAGTAAGGGGGTAAACCCAAAGGGGTGCAGGAGCAGAGGATGCCCCGTGTGTATGTGCACAAATCAAGGAATGTACCATGACACGTGGACAGAAGAGCAAATAAACCCTACTTCATCACCCTACGCTGTAGAAATAAACACAAAACAATTATGTTAAACTGAAATAAAACAGTCTCTTGTCTCATCTAGTTTCAGGTGCCACGTTTTTGAAAAAAAATGCAAAGTTATGAGATTGAGTGCGTAACTGATTCACAACACTATTCCCGGGATGATACGCCTCACCAACTCTGAGAAATTGAGAATGTTCTCCTCTGCTGATAGTTTCCAGACTCTGTGAACAGCTGCTATGATTGGTTCTCAATTCTATCTTGCGTCATATAGATCTCAATAGCTGAATATTTCAAGTACTCATGAGCTCTGCCTTGCCTGATCTCAGCGACCTCTGATTTAAGATTTTTTGAGGGTTGCTGTTCCGTAATATCCCTGTATCAGACAGATCTCAGTCTCATTCCCTGGGATTTGACAGGTGTGGTGTGTCAAGTAGATCCCAGGAATTGTGCTCCATGAGATTTATGTGTGAGAAAATTCCAGTTCTGAGAATAAGCCCTTGGATTGTGCACGTGTTGTGTCTGAAAACCTGACTGAACGTTGTCATTTTTGGCTGATGAATGTTTCGTTGGGCGCTTCAGGTGGCGATTTCTGTATTACTAACCCAGGCTGCCCTGACATTGGGAGTACTTTTAGTTTAAACAGTGTAGAGTAAACTTTCAAACTCCGTTGGCTGCCTTTTATAAGTTTCTGATGGAGCCTATAAAATTATCATTAGGTGACCCGAGGCCGTGACCCTTGGTGCATAAGCGGAAATGTTCTCTAATCATTCTGCCTCTGGAGTGTTCCATCAGGCATATCCTGTGAAAGATGTATTTACATTAGTGGGCTGCATGGTAGCGCAGCATTAAACTAAATGACTGGATGAAACACAACCAAACAGAACAAGTGAAAGTATTTGGCTGGGAAAGGAGTAGAATGTGGGAAAATGTATTATTACTGACTGGCCTTGAAGAAAGAATTAAGCAAACTCAAGGTTAGTGCATATTCATTCGAGATTTATTAACCATTTCAGAAAACATCTTTATCCAAAAAGTTGATGTAAAAGCTAACAGAAGTGAATATAATGGCTGGATGCCACATTGAGACGAGAACACATGCGCTGTGAGCTCGGAATTTTCTGTACATCAGTAACAGTCACAAGAAAGGGAATACAAAGGCTCATCAGAAAGGGTAGGCAACCATTCTGAGTAAGGAACAAATAAAAACAAAACAAATGAGCTTCAAACTGGGAAGCGAAAAATTCTTCCAACCACACCCATCTCAAAGCTATCAAAGTAAAAAGGAAAATCCATCAATAATAGTCTCAGTTACACGCTGATAAACTGAAGTAATCTCACTGTTAGAATCAGCAACAGGACAGATTGGAGATTGGGAATTCAGAGACCTTGATAAGCAGATCAGGAAAATCAAAGGGGTCCACAACTCATTCACTTAACCTGGAAAAGAGAGAGAAAGCAATGACGCAGATATTTATGATCAGGGACTTTCAGATATAATGTTTATTCAATGGCACACTGAGAGATTTCACAAAACATATTGGGCTGCTTGGCGTGAGAAAGATGTGATTATTCTCACCTTCACCAGAGTGACGGCAGCGCTGTAGAAAATACTCAGGAAGAACAAGGTGATGAACGTGGACACAGTTGTCCAGATGTTGCTGTTATCATCCTCATAGTCTTCAATCCAAGTGTGATCTATTGAATCTATGAATATAAAGCCGAGAGAACACATTTAGATTGTTTATTGATCCAGATCGATCTATCTGCATCCAAGCCATGTAATTGGAGACCATTACATATTCATAAAGCAGTCAGGTATTTCTCAAGTGTGACTCTTATCTGTATCTATTAGTACGTCATTGACTCTCAGCAAGAAATTACAAATACTAACTGCACATGTTCTTTCTTCATTGTCCATGTCAGAACGTTTTGAATTATTTTTCTTTTCATCTATTATTTAAGGATATTATTATTTGAGGAATGCTTATAACAAATGATGATTTTAATTATATCATTATATTTTAAATATAGGCTGTGACAGCACTTTAGTTGAAAATTGTGGCCATCACTGAATAAAAGTTCAAGTGTGATTCTCATCTTTTGTATTGGTGACCAATTGCTTGGCAAATCATGAATATAAGTGACATCACAGTCAGGACATTGCTTCATATTTTTGTTTGTAGGATCTGTATATTTAGGAATATGTTTTTATGCGTGTGTCCCTTAATTTATTTGATCTACTGCTTGGTGTGTTTGGTTTTCCTTTAATGTTTGTGTATGTGGTTATGAGAGTCTCTTACTTCACTCTTGCCCATGTTGGAGTCTGTGAATGAATAAACATATTCTTGTTCCTTTACTGCTGGTGTGCTCATGTGTTTGTGCACCTAAAATTTGGTCTTTTCACATTGTGTAAGCATCATCATGCTAATATGCCACTTCGTTGCTGCCTATGCTTATCTTGTAATGTCTTTGTGAGTGTTCACTTTTCATTCGTGCTATCTAAAATGTGTGCTTATGTGTCTGTTTCAGATCCTACCTGAACTAGGTTATTTTCATGTCTATGCTTAATAAATGTTAGCATGCAATGTTATGTTTTGATGGATGTTTATATTTATATGATGATGTTTGCTTGTGTGGCAATCTTTCCCAAACCATCTCCTGATCAGCTTGTTTGTGCTATTGTTTGTGGATGCTTGCTGATCCTTGTGCCCATTATCCTTATTTAATAAACGCCCCTCTATTTGTTCATCTATGCACTTGTGTGTCTGCATGAGAGACTCTGAATTTGTGTGTGCGTGTGATATTGTATACATGCTGATCAATGTGGTTTAAAAATAACTAATTAAGCTGCTTCTGTCATCGTATGTTTGTGATTCTGAAAATGGGAAAATAGTGATATTAATGTTTATCTCTGTGCACTTACGTGCCTGTGTGAGTTGACATGTGGGAGGACATTTTTCGGAATTTGTATCTGTGTGTTCATGCGTGTATTGTGCTGTACGCATTGTGCTGTATGAATGTATATGTATTCATGCCCATTTGTGTGTTACCGTGTGTCGATGTTTCTCATGATTATGTGTGAGTACTCCTGTTCATTTGTGCAAATGATTTTCTTTCGGTGTATGTGAGTTTTTGTATGAGCTTAGGTGAGTGTTCAAGTACCACTTGCATGTGTGGCTCTGTGCGAGTATGCGTGTGTGACATCTTATCTATATACACATTTGAGTGTGCACATAAATATGTGTCTTTAGGTGAGAGCCCGTATATGTGTCATTACGTGTGTATTTGCGATCATCTCTCTGTATCTGTTCTTATACCAGACTGCAATGTTTATTATTCTAATTTATTGTTCTAATTTTAATTTATTGCCCATAATTGGATTTGACCTTGGTGTTGTAGGAAACATTTCCCATCGTCCTGGAGAGATAAGCGTTTTATGAGCAACTCTTCTGTTGCAGTGATAGAACTTCTGTCTCTGAGAGAAAAGGCGTGAGTTCAAATCCCCACTGCCCCAGAGATAACATTTCTGAATATGTTTATTAGAAAATGTCTACTTGTGTTCCGTATGTGAAACAAAATGATATCAGGTATTCGAATACCAGAATTGATCCCATGTGCTCCGGAAAACTGAGACAAAACTATGGAATTCAAACTGGGACGATGCAAACACCAGTTTTGGATAATGGGAATCAATGTTAATCATTTGTTAACAGAGCCAAGCGTGTCTAACATGCTTCAAAGGTATTGTTTTGCATGGAAATGTTAAATCTTTGGACAGTAAGCAAGAAGCTGACTGTTCCTGTTAGTAACTGGGTTACATTACAGAGGACATCCACCATGAAAACTCTGCACAGGGAGCAAGAGGACAGACCATTCATCGTTCCCATTCCCTCTGCTCCACAACAACTTATCTGTTGATTCTCTTTGGTGTGAAAGTGAAGATACATTCTGTCAACTCATACGCTGGCGCAAGATCCCTGGCAGTTCCCCAGAAACAAAGGTTACATTCAAACTGTTCTGCACTATTTACGATTGGTATGTTCCAATCAAATTTAATTTTAAAGGGTCTTAAATTTACATTTCCAATTGGTGTAATTTGGACAGTTTAAAACTGACATGAATTTTGTTACAATGTCCAATCGGGGGAATCAAAAACACCAAGTTAAAAACTCGTGCCCTACCCTTGACATAAAATGGACATTGTCAGATTTTGTCACAGAGGGATTTAGGATGGATAAGGTACTTGGCGGAATCCTGCAATGAGTGAGCTTTACTTTATCTCTGACCCAGGGTGTATCTTAACGGAGAACATTAACTGCAGAAGACACTCGTCCTAGACCTGTTAATAATCCACGTTAACTACACAGATGGAATGTAAGTCAGAGTGGGAAACAACTAATTCAGTATTTAACTCACAGCTGGAGGGAAAAAAAACACTTCATTACTTCTGTTGAATTATTAAATGCAACTCTGAGATTTTTATTGACATGAATTAACAGTGTCCATAAGTGCAAGTGAAATGTTTACGAAACTCGGTTTACCGCTGGATTTATCGACTGTTCTGTTGATGATCTTCAACGGAATCGCTTCATGTCCCACCACACAGGAGTAAGAAGCACCGCTGGCCCACTCCTCCGCTGTAATGGATAGCAGGCTGTAGATGAAGAAGGAGGTGTTGTCGCTCTCCGCCATCACCTCGGTGTCCTTGTAGTTACTGGGATTCACTGGCTTGTCATTGTTTGTCCACTTGACGAAGATCTCTCGGGGGGAGAAACCTCTCACTAAACAAGTGAGAGAGAGAAACCTCTGAGCGGAGATTTCTTCTGCTGGTGGCAGGAGGACCGACACTGATGGCTCCAGCGGATTAATCACTGCAGAATATTTGAGACAAATATACATCAACCCAAAAAATCCTGAACCAATATCACAATTTCACTAAATATTAAAATACGCCATGTTTAATTTGGGATTTATTCACTTTCGTTTTTTAAAGGAGCTGTATGGTACACATACTGTTCAGTAAAAAAAGGAAAGTTTAATGTGAAAGTTGCCTCCATGTTTCCAGCCCACAACGAGGACATTGTGTCCAATTGTCATTGCAGATGGTGACGTCACAACCCAGGCTTCTTCCCACTTTATCTGACTTAATCAGAATACAATATCCTTTGGTCCATCTTTGTCTGAATCAGCTACTTAGCTATCCTGCCTTCAGATGCATCATTAATGCTCCCAACGGTGTTGGTTCATTACCAATCAAAGCCTGCCATTGATGGAACTGGATCTGGATTACACATGGGATCCTTTGTGCTTTAATCTCACCGCTCACCTTTCTCCTTGTGGATGGAGTCTCTCAGCGGAGTCGGTAGATTCTGATGGTACTCCACACATTCAAAAGTAACGCCACTCAGCCAGGCTTCAGTAGAAATGTCTAATTTGCTGATCACGCTGTCAGAATTCTGTCCAGGCTGCTCAGCAATCTTTGATTTCAGAGGCTTCTTTTCTTGTTTCCAGGTCGCATTGACTCCAGAAGGAAGATTGGACACAACGCAGGCTAATGTCACCGTCGCATCCAGTAAGACTTGTTCTCCTGGCGGTGGGAGGATTTTTACGGTGTTAGGGTGGCACTCGGTATCTTCTATGAAACAAAAATCAAAGTCAATGAAAAATGCCCCTTTCTGATACAAACAGCCAATCCTCAGATTACTTCTTCACAGGGTGAAGACACCACCTTCAAAATGGCAAATCCAACTATTGCTGAAACGATGCTTACTATTGTTGATGTATTTTGATCTGTGAAACATTTGTGATTACCTATAACATACCCTGTGTAATTATTCCTAAAGAACACTGGCTTTGTAACAAGTGAAACCTATGAAAAAAGTAAAATCATCGAAGATACCATCATGTAACCCGTGGAATTATCTTTCTTTCGGAGTTTGTCTCTCACTTAAGACCATCTATTGATACTTGTGACAAGAGTAATCTGAATATAATGAGTTCATTTCAATGTTCATAACCCTTAGGTACAAATGCTGCTGGTCACACTGGCAGCTGGTCACACTGACTGCCAAATCACACCCCAAATTTTGGACAAATTATAATAAATAAAAATTATTATCTTTGCAGAGTTCTAAAGTGTTACAGGAGCGGTGAACGGCCATGGAAATTCTGTTCATTATATTTAACGTGATCAAAAATACTTTGCGTTATTGGTGTGATGTCATTCTCTAATTTTTGTTATTGTTCCTCGTGGGCTGTGTTTGGAATAGATCTGAAAACAAGACATTGAGTACAGCATTGGATATCGAGAAGGACACCCATCTCCTTAAGTCTTTCACTCCATTCAGTTAGTTCATAACTGGTCTGTACTTTCACTTTATTTACCAAGCTGCATTTTTTAAATTTCTTCATAGAGCAGGGGAGAAAAAAAACAAACAAAAGCGTCTTAAATTAATTTACAAACGCGGTGGAAATGTCACTAATTTTATAGACATCCACTACTCACTGTGTAAACATCACCACCCCAAACCAGGATAAATCAGCCTGTCTCGAGTTCATCGTTCATTCATCCCTATTGTAGCATTCTTACCAGAATTTATTCTCCTGCCTCATCCACTAATTACAGAGAGCATCTTAAAGAAGCTTAGTGAGATCACGTTTATCCCAGTTCATCAAATGTGATACCCACTTGGTCTGTGGTCTGATCCCATAAATGAAGTTAAAGAGCTCAGTACCAGATAAAAATCGATGTCGTGCAGTGTCCAAGGCAACAGGTCATTCCTGAGCAGGGAATGAAGCATTGAACGCATTATGATTTATTTTCAATTAAGGGTCACTGCATATTTTAACCACGTCATTTTGAGACCACAACATCATAAGATAGAGGATCAGAATAAGGCTGTTCGGCCAATCCAGAGTTTAGATCAGAATGATGTTGGAAAAGCACAGCAGGTCAGACAGCATCCGACGAGCAGGAAAATCGTCGCTTCGGGCTAAAGCCATTCTCCTGCCTTCTCTCCGTACTAAACAAGAGCCGATCTATCTCTGGCTTGAGTACACACAATGGCCTGGCCTCCACAGCCCTCTGCAGCAACATGTTCCACAGACTCATCACCCTCTGGTTGAAGAAATTCCTCCCCATCTCAGTTCTAAACGGTGCCTCTTTGACCCTGAAACTGTGCCCTTGGGTCCGAGTCTCGCCTACCAGTCAAAACACCTATTCCACATTCACTCGACCTCAGTCTCTCAGTATTTTCTATGTTTCAATCAGATATCTCTCCAATATCCCCCCTCCACCCCAAACATACCCTTGAAGCGGCTACCAGGCAAGGATTCAGCACTCTGAATGCCTCTCCCAGCATGATCAGGCAACAAACTATTTAACAAAGCTCACTGTCTATATATCTATCTTCAACAGAGAGGAAACATGCTTTTCTGACTTGCTAAAAGGTTGAATTATGAGCAATGCTACTGTAACACTCAAACTGAAATGAGATACGTGGCATGTTGGGAAATGAGAAACTGTACCGTGCTGTTTACTACGCCTGATAAATTAGTGTGTTTGATTCACATCCGAGTTCAGAGTGATTTGTAGCTCTGTCAGTATGTGTCTCTTACCCTGGAGTGCGGTGATGTTTTTACTTTGAGTGTTCTCTCCATGATTGACCTGGCAGGTATAGACTGCGCTGTTGAACCATAAGGGACCATGAGCCGACTCGTCACCGAGAAGTTCCCGTTCGCCTCACACACGGGAGACGTGAAGAAGCCAGAATCCAAGGGTCGGCCATTTTTCAACCAACTCACGGAGATTGACTTCGGATGGAACTCGATAATTGAACAGACGACGGTTGCAAACTTGCTGCTTGCGATGTCTTCACTGGAGCTCACAGTTAGGAGAAGGGTTGGTTGGAGAATGTCTGGACCTTTAGGAAACACCTCGCATACATTATCCGACGAACTTCATAACAAATACAATCAGTTCTCATATATCAAGGTTTCTTGTGGTTAATTGATACAGGAATCATAATTGTGCAGAGTGCTGGAGAAGCTGGGATCCACACAGAAAGATCAGCAGGACAATGTGAAAGGCTAAACTTAGAGGACACAGCAAGGGAGTCAAGGAGGCATAGAAACTATAGGCCGGTAACATCAGAAGGGAGATATCAACGTTGGATGGCATTCGTTTTAATGACAGAGTCTGATGAACAAGGCAGACGAATTACTGGCATAAATGAAGAAATGATGCCGTTGTTATCACGGAGACATATTTCGAGCCGGGCAGGAGTGGCTATTCAATATTCCAGGATTTAGTGCCTTCAGGCGAGACAGGGAAAGATGGAAAATGATGGGGGCGGGTGTGTGCGGTACAGAATGTTGTTTCTGTTGCAATTCTGACAAGAGTATTTTAGGCTGGAAAGAGAAATAAAATCATGGATACCTCCTTGAACAAAGGCAAATGGACAGTACTTCAAAACCAAATTACAACAAACATAACTACTGGGTGAGCACCAAAAGACCAAGTGCAAATACATGGGCAAATTTCAGAGACATGTAAATTAAATAGGGGAATGAGAAAAGCGGATTTTAACTTCCTCAGCATAGGCTTGGATATTCATTTTGTCAAAAATTTAGAGGGAGCACAATTCTGAAAATGCCCTCAGGAGAATATTTGAACAAAGTTTGTGTTTAATACAGAGAATTTTAATCCAGACCTTGCAAGAGAGGGGTGAACCTGAACTTAACTTTAGGGAATGAAGTCGACCCAGTGGGTAAAACATCAATGGTGGAGCACTTTGCAGACAGTGATCGTGAATCAGTTGGATTTCAGATTGTACTGCAAAGGAATAGAAATTGGCCCAAAGTTCTGAAAAGGGGAAGGACAATTTTAATAAGATCAGGTAATGACTTGACCAGAGAGGACTGGAAGCTGACACTTATTAGTAAATCTGAGTCAGAGCAGTGTGACACATTTAAGAAAGAGATAGGAAAATCACAGGGTGGACATTTCCCAGGAAGCCACTGCGTAGGACCAAGAATGTAGTGGGCTCTGGACACCAAAGGGCATGTAGGGGGAGATAAAGAGAAACAAGGGAGGCTTCCGGTCTATACTGAAATCTCAAAACAATATGGAGTACAGAACGTGCAAGGGGGAGTTTGAAAGACAAAGGAATTAGAAGAGCAAAAGGGACCATGAGAAAATAATAGCATTCAAAATAAAGGAAAATATTTTTAAAAGTTACAGGCTCATTCATAATAAAAGAATTATTCGGGAAACAGTAATGCCCATTAAGTGTTATTATTGGAGTGGAGCCGGAGGATTAGGTTGTGGTCAAAACGAATGTGTTGTGTCAGTGTTCACTAGTAAGAGGGACAATGTGGGGACAGAAATCATGGAGGGGTGTTGTGATGTACTTTCAGAAATTAGGACACATGACGTGATGTTCTGTGTTGTCTTGCTGAATGAAAAGTGGTTATATTTCCAGGGCAGATGAAAAGTATACCAAGCGGTTGAGCGATGCAAAGGATGAAATAGTTGGGTCGCTGACAATAATTTAGAATTCCTGTCTGGCCACAGCAGTTGAGCCAAGTGAGTGTAGATCAGCCAACGTTGCACTGTTATGCAGGACGAAGGAAGGGATAAATAATGAAAACACAGATCTGTCAAGCTAGTCTCAGTGGTAAGGAAACTATGGAGAAGTGAAATTAGTCTTCAATTGGAAGATAAATCAACAGTTTTCACCACGGTTTTATTGAGAGGAAGTCATGTGTAACAATTTGATAGTAGTTTTCATAGAGATAACTCGATGTCCAGATGATAGCAATAATCAGAGCCAATGAGATCCGAGTTAATTTGACAGATTGGATCTAGAACTGGCTGAGTGATGGGAGCAGGGGATAATAGTCATTGGGTGTCTGCGTGACTGGAAATCTATGTCTCCTGGTGTTCTGTAGGGATTAATGTTGATTTCCTTGCTATTTCTCTTACATACCAATGATTGAGACTCAAATTTAGGAGGATTAACCAGTCAATTCACAGATGAAATGAAAACTGTCATGTTGGTAAGTCATGAGCATAATGGCTTTGGATTGCAAGAGGATATACAAGGGTTGGTTGTATGTAAAAGAAAAGTTGCAAATGGAAATTATTCTGAATAAATGTCGGGTGATGTAATTCGGCAGAAGAATCTGTGAGGTATGACGTTTTGAATGGTGGAACCCTGGAAAGGCCTGAGGATCTTTGGTGCATGTACCCACCGATCCCTTACAGTACTGTGTCGTCTGGATAAAGAGGCTAAGAAACTGGGAGGATATTTGCTTTTATTAGCCAAGACATTGACAATGAAGAGTGGTGAGATGATATTGGAACTTAATAAAATACTGGTTAGGCCATATTGAAGCGTTGTGTGCTTGTTATCGAAGGAATGTGATTACACTGAAGGCAGTATTGATGAGATTAGATTATGATTAGATTAGATTAGATTACTTACAGTGTGGAAACAGGCCCTCCGGCCCAACAGGTCCACACCGCCCCGCCGAAGCGCAACCCACCCATACCCCTACATTTATCCCTTACCTTACACTACGGGCAATTTAGCATGGCCAATTCACCTGACCTGCACATCTTTGGACTGTGGGAGGAAACCGGAGCACCCGGAGGAAACCCACACAGACACGGGGAGAACGTGCAAACTCCACACAGTCAGTCGCCTGAGGCGGGAATTGAACCCGGGTCTCTGGCGCTGTGAGGCAGCAGTGCTCGGGTCTTGCCTGGGTTGGAGGGTTTTAGTTATGAAACTAGTTTAGATAGACAGGGGTATTCCTTGGAGCAGAGGAGAATTAGGGAGAAGATTATCATGATGTCTAGAATTATTTTAGGCATAGACAGGGTAAACTGGATGAAACCTTTCCCCTTGATGGAGAGATCAATGCCTCAGGGGCACAGGGTGAAGGTAAGGCCAGGAGCTTCCAAGTGGATCTCAGGGGAAAAAAATCAAACAGAGGGTGGTGTTAGCCTGGAGCTCAGCACCTATAAGTCATGTAGAGACTGAGCCCCTCATAATAGGTATGAAGTATCCTTGCAAGGGCAAGTCACACAAGGCAATGGATCATGTGCTGGCACATGAGACTGGAATAGTTAGGTGGCTGTTATTGATAGGCGTGAATTGGGTGGATCAAAGGGCCTTTTTCCTGTGCTGTATAAGGTGATTCTGTGAAAACGGTTATAAATAATGCCTTATTCATGTTAATCACAGATGATCTGTTTACCTCAGTTCCCACAACACGTACCTGGACATGGCATTTCTTTGCTCTTGTGTGACACGCTGTGTTGAACCTCACAAGAGATTTTGCTGGGGCAATCTACCGCTGACCGGGGCAGGGTTAATTGGCTGCTCAGGGTGTAGGTTCCCTTCTTGTTTCTCACTGATGGGTAAGTCTTCAATCCAGTCGTGATTAGCTCCCCACCTTTCTTCCAGGTTACCTTGGTGACGTCAGGGGAATAGTCCATTGCCAAACAACCAAAGATCACAGAACCGGTGTTGTGCTCCTGACAGGAGGAGACCAGGCCATAAAGCGTGGGGGGAGACGGTGTCTCTACAACAGAATGACCAATTGAGCATGTTAATTTCTGTTAATTTGACCTTATCAGTTACTCAAATGTATCCTTAGCTGTAAACTTTTGCCAGTCTGCTCCTGCTGAAGTCTACAGCATAATTGGGGTTTATTTTTGTTTCCTACCAGTTGCTGATCATGATCATTGGTTCCCCCTTTAGAAACATGCCCTGGACCTTGACCATTACCACATAATTTAGGAAGAAGAACATCCTGATCCCACCCCAGTAACTGTTTGAAGATCTCACCAACTGACACTTTCACTGGATTGCTGTGAAGAGCAGAGACGTTTCACAAAATACAAACCAAGGAAATGCAGATTCATCGAAATTCTACAGTGTGTGCAAACAGGCCATTTGGCCCAACAGGTCCACACCCACCCTCTGAAAAGTAACACATCCAGACCCATTCCCCTATCCTATTATGCTACAGTTAACCCTGACTAATGCACCTAAACTCCCAATCACTGAACACAACATTTGCAATTCCCCCAGCTGGCACATCTTTGGATTGTGGGAGGAAACGCACACAGACATGGGGAGAAAGTGCCAACTCCACACAGACAGTCACCCGAGGCTGGAATGGAACCCGACCCCTAGCACTGTGAGGCAGCAGTGCTAACCACGGAACCAGCCTGCCAGCCCACTAGGTACCGTGCTGCTGGAAATACCCAACAGCTGGCACTACCCCCGGAGAGAAATCAGAGTGAATCACAGAACATAGAACGTTACAGCGCAGTACATGCCCTTCGGCCCTCGATGTTGCGCTGCCCTGTCATACTAATCTGAAGCCCATCCCACCTACACTATTCCATGTACGTCCATATGTTTGTCCAATGACGACTTAAATATACTTAAACTTGGCGAATCTACTACCGTTGCAGGCAAAGCATTCCATAACCTTATTACTCAATGAGTAAATAAACTACCTCTGCCATCTGTCTTATACCTATCTCCCCTCTCTTTAAAGTTGTGTCCCCTCGTGTTAGCCGTCCCCATACTTGGGAATCAGGCCCAGTGAGCCTTCCTCACTTATCAATGCAAGGCAGAATGTTCTCTCTGGGAGGAAGGTCACTGCAGCAGCAGCACAGGCAGGAGCTGAGCACTGGGACGGGGAGGATGGCTGTCACGGCTGAACTCATGCCAATTGTCTGGAAGTTGAAACATTTCATTTACAATTATTTGAATTCTGGAGGCCTCTGATAAATGGAGGACCATTAAGATTCAGAGACTTTGGAGTGTTACAGCTGAGTATTTACGTAAATATGATTTGAGAAATGAACAAGCAATCTTTAACTTTAATAACTATCAAACTGACACGCAGTTCACCAGCAAACCTCACCTTTCAAACTAACCACTGCACTTACTCTGTCTAGACCTAAATTCCCACTCACATTGACAAAGCCTACCCTGCTACACACCCATTCATGCCCGGAACACACAACCCCGTTCACACGAAACACATCCAAGGCAATCCATATTGGTAGTGTCGCTGAGCAGAGAGATCTCGGTGTCCATGTACATAGATCCCTAAAAGTTGCCAGCCAGTTTGATAGAGTTGTTAAGAAGGCATACTTTGTGTTGGCTTTCATCGGTAGAGGGACTGAGTTTCAGAACCACGAGGTTAGGCTGCGGCTGTACAAAACTCTGGTGTGGCCGCACTTGGGAGTATTGTGTACTGTTCTGGTCACCACATTATAGAAAGAATGTGGCAGCTTTGGAAGACTTCAGAGGAGGTTTACCAAGATGTTGTTTGGTATGGCGGGAAGGTTTAATTAGGAAAGGATGAGGGTCTTGAGGCTGTTTTTATTTGAGAGAAGAAGGTTGAGAGGTGACTTAATTGAGACATAAAAGATAAACAGAGGGTGGACAGTGAAAGTCTTTTTCCTTGAATAGTGATGGCTAGCAGGAGAGGACATAGATGACAGATGTCAGAGGTTGTTTCTTTACTCAGAGAGTAGTAGGGCCATGGAACACACTGCCTGCAACAATAGTACACTCGCCAACTTTAAGGGCATTTAAAAGGTCATTGAATAAACATATGGATAAAAATGGAATCGTGTAAGATAGATAGGCTTCAGAATGGTTCCACAGGTCAGCGCAACATCGAGGGCTGAAAGGCCTGTACTGCACTGTAATGTTCTATATTCTATATTCCAGATGGTCATATGATCTCAATTCCTTTCACTCATTTACACTCCTGCCGCCCTGCACCTGGTCCATGGTGAATCTGGCCCTGACTGGACCTGGCACCATCATTTTCACAACCTCGGACAAAAGCCCACGACCCAAGAGATCACCTCAGTCCTTGATCACTGACCTCTCACCTTACCCAAGTCAACCTGTGCACATTGCATCCCAGCTCCTTTCGCATCTGTCCTTTACAACCGACCATTTTGCCAGACTCCGAGCTTTGCATTTAGACAACACGTCCCCCTGTCACTTCATTACAGTGACCTTCCACCCCCGAAACATCCTGGCACTCTGCCCACCTCTACACTAACCAGCCTGGCACACTACCCACCTCCACACTAACCAGCCTGGCACACTGCCCACCTCTACACTAACCAGCCCGGCACACTGCCCCCCTCTGCACTAACCAGCCGGGCATCCTGCCCACCTCTACACTAACCAGCCTGGCATCCTGCTCACCTCTCCATAAACCAGTCTGGCAAAGACAGACCTCCTGCATTTCAGCTCAAACTACCCCTCACCTACCAAGCACAATTCGACCAAATTATCCTGTGATCATTACCCATTTACCTTGATGCCACCTTGCCAGACAGAGTGCATGCAAGCTTACCCAGCAGCCAGCCAACACCTCACAGCCTACCAGCCCAAACTCTCCCACATGCCCAATCTAGCACCTCACCTGCTCACCACCTTCCAACTTTGAGCCTACTCCACCATAAAGTCAGTGAGTCATAAAGTCGTACAGCACAGAAACAGTTCCTTTGGTCCAGCTCATCCATGCTGACCAGAGTTCCCAAATTAAACTAATTCCACTTGCCTGCCTTTGGCCCATATCCATCCAGACCTATCCAGTTCCTGGAGCTGTTCAAATGTCTTCTAAATGTTGGACCTATCTCTGCATTTACCACTTCCTCTGGCAGTTCATTCCAATGTTTTGGACAGTTACAACATGAAGCCCCAACTCCTGCACTCGGTGCTCTGACCAATGAAGGTACATGTGCCAAACACCTTCAACACACTAGCTATTGAGACAACGCTTTCAAGAATCTATGAGTCTGAACCCTCAGGGCCCTGTGTTCAACATCACTATCCAGTGCCCTACCATTAACTCTGTAAGTTGTGACCTGATTTGTCATCTCAAAAAGCAACACGTAGTATTCATTTAAATTACACTCCATCCGCCACTCCTCAGACCATTGGCCCAGCTAATCAAGATCTCATTGTACGTTTAGATAACTTTCACTGCCAATTATACCACCAATGTTGGCGTTACGTGCAAACTGACAAACCATGTCCCATTCAATGTTTTCATGGCTTTCAGCCAATATTGTACCCTGTTTCCCTTTTTCCCACATATCCGGAGCATTTTTTAAAGGATTGATGGAATCTATCTCCTTATTGAAATCATTTCAAGTTTTGTCCCTAATCAATTTCTGTGGTGGAGAATTCCAAAGGTTCACCATTCTTTTGCTGAACAGAAAACAATCAGGTTCAATGTTAACGGTGTGTTGGGAAGACTGGTGAGCAGCAAGATTAATGATGATCCCATGAATGGAGTAGCATTCCAGAGGGGCCGAGATGCCTTCTTCAGATTCCATTTTGCATGCTGACATGTCCCTTCAGCAGCATGTACCAAAACTGTGATCCTTGAGGATAAGGGCGCACATGCGTGTAAATGCTTCACCTGAAAGCTCTCCTCCACATTAGACTTCAACTTGACTCTCAACTATTTCTCTGCCGTTTCCTCTTCCTCAATCACAGCCATGGGACTCACTTCCGAACAGCGCTGTGAATGTGCTAATACCACACAAACTTCAGCAATTCAAATAGACTGATGACAACTGGTTTCTCAAGGCGATATAAAAAGTCTGACACTTCCACACCTGTCTAGAGATTCAAACAACCACTGGAAGAATTGAAAATTATTTGAGGCACTTGTGTGTCTACACAAGATAGCATGGTTTCCTTTTGTGTGATTTAACTGTGTTTTCACTGAATGAACAGAGCTATTTCTAAATCATGTAATAGGAATGAAGCTTCCCTCATTTTTAGCAAGGCAATCACACATTATATTTCTTTATTCCAGGGAGGTACAGTGTTAAATTAATGAAATATGATGATTGGGATGTTTCAATTGGAAATTGTCAGAGATTTAAAGTTTACTTTCATGAGCAATTAATTCCAGCCTCATTGTGTCACAGTACTCACAGGAATGTCTTTCAGAAATGGTGTCTCCCTTTGTTACGGGCAGTGGAATCAGTAAATCTGGGATAGTTTTTGCTTGTTAATCAAATGTGTTGAAGAGTTTTAGCCAAAGGGAGACCTGTGGATTTAGCTCACAGATGCTCCATGATCTAAGTAAGTGGTGGAACAGCTCGAGGGACTGAGTGCCCTCCTCGTGCTCCTACCTTCCTGTCATTGTGTCATTCATTAAGCTAGCACTGGCGGCGAACACTTTTTATTAAAATATTTCAACAAATTAATTGTTTCACACATGCTTTCGAAAAAACCTTCTGTTGATTATTTGGAACGGGATCATTGACATTCTCTATTTGAGTGATCAAAATAACTTCCACCCAATTACAGCAGTCACTGCACTCTGGAGTGTGTTGTTACTTCATAATAGTTTCTTGTGAAACTACACTTTAGATCAGGGCGCTCCAATTCAATGATTCTCTGATATTTAATATCTCTGAACATTCTCAATTTGTTCAAATGCATCTTTTCTCTGAAGAACGTGTTTCATCGAACACAACTTTTTTCAATGAAACAACAAACTTTAAATGCTAGAAAATCAAAATAAAGACAGAAATTTCTGAAGAAACTCAGCAGGTCTAGCAGCTCCTGTGGAGAGAAGGCAAGGTTAACCTTTCGCATCCAGAGACCCCGCCCCTTCACCAAATTGTTTTCATGTTTTTGGGACAAGAGCTCACACCTGTTGAGATAAACAGTGATTACGCTGGCTTGACTCCTATTGGAAAAAGAATTCTTAGCAGAGGTACTGGATGGTCTCAGATAGCAATTGAAGACCAACTGAAAAGCTATCACCATCTGCATCAAGTATTGGATTCAGAGGAACTCCCACCGTACTGAACAATCAAATTCAGCTACAGCACTGGTTTAATATAAAGTAAAACAGCCTAAGGATAATCTCATCAAATATGCTTCGAAAATGATTCATTCTGGATTAGTTATAAATGATATTGTTAGAACAGCAAGTCAAAAGCTGGGATTTCTTTGAGCACTTACTCCATTAACCCAATCTAGCGATACCCAACAGCTTGTGAACAAATATTGATCTGGAAAAAGCTGCTAACCACCAAAATTCTGTTTAATATCTAAGAGACACAAGTCAGAACAGCAATTGAATAGATTTCATTGGCCTCTGTGAGTGGAATTCCAACAAACACCCAGACATGTCAATCTGCTTTCTTGCACTGAAGTCACCTGATAAGAGATTGTGTTACATACCTCTCTAACAGGTTGTAGGTGAACACAGGCCACCTGGCACAGAATCAGGGGCTCTAATACAACATCACAACAGACCTGAACACAATGAGCTTGACACTATCACGGAGAACACAGCCCACATGTTTTGACAATACATAAACCATGTTAGTTATTATCACCTTCCAACAACCAGGGATAGTTCCAGAATGTTTGTACAATGAAAGTAACATTTCAACATTTATCGAAGAATGCTTTGACAGCAGCTCCAAATTGTTCAAACTCTATGGGAACTACAGAGGAATAAATCTAGGAATTGCATTGCCATCAATTCACTGTCACTGGATTCCAACCTAGTACTCCCTTCCTCTTTCCCCTGTGAATGTTGCTGCACCAGACGGTCTACTTAGTTTGGAAAAGATTAAAATGTTTTGAAGTGTAATATGACCATTGCCAGTGACATTAAAAGCTGATAATAGGTTTTCAAATAATAAGATGCAACAAAATTCTGATTCTACATTGTGCCACGAAACATGTCCTGCATAACTCAGGCACAAAGAAAATATGCAGCATATTTCCCTCTGCCTCGCTCAATCAAATATCTCTTGTTGCTAACAACCAATTTCAAAACTCTTGCTATCTGCCTTTTGTTCCTGAAACGTTCGTTCTGATTGGAACAACTTAGTCAGGGCTCTCAATTCTGAGGCACCTAATCGAATATTGTATTTCTGGCAGATAAAAGTGGTTTTGAAGGGCGAGATGAAATTGAACTGTCTGAGATTCAGGTATCCGAACTGGACAATTTACGAATGGTCAGGACCGTTGACAAGTTAGTTGGAGATCGCACTGAAACAAACTGCACAACAGACTTAATCCTAGAGGATACATTGCTCAACTCCTCACGTCAAATATATTCACTGTGATGAACATTCATCAGAGGAACTAACCAGTGGATTGATGTGAATGAGAATGTGTTCACAATGAACATAAATAACCACTGGGTTAATAAACTTAATAAGTCATTGCATTTAACAAAATTATTGAGGTGGGAAATATTGCCAATTAAAGCACAGATCCGGAGGAAATGGATTATTCTCTAAATTATTTTTACATATTCTTAAAACGTTCCTTGAACTGTGGAGATTTTGCATGCACTGCATACAGTCAATGCTGCATTCCAGTGTGGAAAGCATTTCTGTTGAAGGTATTAGGGCAAGGTCATTTTCTTGTTAACTGATTTTAATGAACGAAAATGTTTAAAAAGGTATGAATTGAAAACATGCTTCTGTCTGGAGTTGCCCACTTTAGCGGATGTCTAAGTAAATGTGGGCACTGCTGCCTCACAGATCCAGGTACCCAGGCTCGGTTCCAGCCTCAGGTGACTGCCTATGTGGAGTTTACACAATCTCCCCTGTGTCTGTGTGGGTTTCCTCCCACAATCCAAAGATATGCATGTCAGGTGAATTGGTCATGCTATATCGTCCATTGTGTTAGGTGCATTAGTCAGGGGTAAATATAGGGTAGGGGAATGGGTCTGGCTGGGTTACTCTTCAGAGGGTCGGTATCGACTTGTTGGACCAAATGACCCGATACACACTGCAGGAAATCTAATCTAAATGATTGTCACACTTAACTAATGTGAGCAGATTCCTTCCGACCGCTACATTGCAATAAATCGGTCAAGTATATTTAATAAAATAAATATTACTCTATTTTCAGTGTCTGAATAAACAATGTGCTCTGTTATCCTCTAGTTCATGTCTTCTCCAAATTTGTGAACTCTGCATCCGTCTGAACACATCGATGCAAAATGAATTCTCTGCATTTGCAGCAAGCATTCCTATGGTTTTAAGAGTAGGGTTCCTACAGTATGCAAACAGGCCATTTGGCCCAACAATTCCACACTGACCCTCTGAACAGTAAGTAGCCCACCCAGACCCATTCCCCCAACTTATATTTACCCCTGACTAATGCACTCTAACCTACACATCCCTGAGCACTGTGTGCAATTTAGGACAGCCATAATCACCTGACCTGCACATCTTTTGGACTGTGGGAGGAAACCAGAGTGCCCGAAGGAAACCCACGCAGACACAGGGAGAATGTGCTAACTCCACACAGGCAGTCAACCGAGGGTGGGATCGAATTTAGGACCCTGGCACTATGAGGCAGCAGTGCCAACCACTGAGACACCATGCTGCCCTGCGAGTTCATGAGTGGATTATTTTAATTAATTCGAAATTTGGCCTTGGTCACATAATTCACTATAGCAGTTGTTTCCGAAAGAATGACTCTTCAGTTGATATTTTGTTGTAAAATGTAACTATTTATTTAAAATGCACAGATTGGAACACCTAAAGCACTGTGCAGATTAAATAATTCAATTAATGTTTTATTATTATCCTGTAAATCCAGTTTAATCAGGGACATAACAATGAATTAACTCAAGTTACGTGTGAAACTGATCAAAGCAGTGAAACTGACCTGTTCTTCATAGAATTGAGCAGAATTTCCAAATGGTCTTTTCCAATGATCTTTTCCAGCCAGAAAAATATGTATGTAGTGTACAGTGGAATTGAAAGGTGTTTCTTGATCAATTATAACACAGTCATGGCATTTTTGCTCAAGAGCAAGAACTATTAGAACATTAGACTTTTGAAATGCTATTTATATTTCTCTATGACTCGTAAACTGTTTAAAGACAAACCTTGTGATTGAACTAGATAGTGGAGTTCTGAATTTGGATTGTAAAGCATGGATTATTTTAATCCTTAATTATTACTTTTAAGTAAAAATGGCGCCCGAAGGTATCTGTTTCCCCTTCATTTCTAAAACCTTTGCGATTTGCCTTTCACTTAATAATAGGCTTTATGAAATTTCACCTCGCATGCTGATTGCACTGAATGAGGAACCAGGAGCGGTTCACTGTCACCAACCGTATTAACATTGCAAAAACAATGTAGAAACCAAAAACGGTTTCCCAAATATAACATATTTAATGTTACCCAAGCACAGGTCAATGATCACCAGATCACAACACGGTGTGTCTGCAGCAGAACCAGCTCTGCAAATATTTTCAACAGAACCAAGAACATGATGTAACCTCACAAAACAAACCCAGATTGAAGTCTAACAAAGCTGCTCAGAATCCAGCAAACTAATGATTAAATTGAATAGAAATAACAAGTCATAACAGCAGCCTTGTTTGTGAGGGGACTTAACACTTAAAGCTGTAACGTTTCTGGCAACAGTTCAATGTATTTCCAACCTGTACACCCTTCTTGATCGTGACAATCTTGTGCAGCGCAAAGTAGAGCGGTTGAAGGCATATATTGATTAATCACTTCATTGTCAAAACAAAATTATTGAATGGACAAATATTACCACATTATAATTTTAAGTTAGTTTCAATTACATAATCTGATCAATTCTGCAGTTTCAGATTTTAGTCCCAAATTTTATTTTGAATGAGGCTACTCAAAACAAAATTCAGTTCGTTTACAATTAGAACTGAGTTTTTTTGTTAAAAGTTAATGCATTAAAAACTTTTTTTTTTCATTTCTCACACTTCCGGGTTTCTGCCTAAAGTTGTTTTTCAGACCGTTACAAATGGATGTAATGTTTTTAATCAAGCAGAGAAAAATGTGTCATATAAGTTTAACAAATGCAGAAATGATTCATGAAAAACAAAAGAACTTCACAAATATTGGTAACGAAAAGTAATCCAGAGAGACAATCTCCTCACCAGAAAGAAAACACCAATTCAGAAAGCATGAAAACGCTGATCAATTTCACAAACTGAATAAGAATCCAATCAACTCAATTCAACAGAATCAATGAAAATAAAATCAGAATCCAATCAACTCAAAACAACAGATTTGAATGAAACATAATCAGAAACCAAACAATTCAATTCAACAGAATCAAATAAAACAATTTCAAAAGCCAATCCACACAATTCAACAAAACCAAGTAAAAACAAAGTCAGACTCCAATCAACACAGTTCAAACCGAATCAACTAAAACAAAGCCAAAATCCAATCAACTCAATTCAACAGAATCAAGTAAAACAAACTCAGAATCTAATCCACAGAATGCAATATAGCACCGCAAGAAAATTTTATGACAGTTTCTAACCTGCTTGCAATCAACAAAATTAACAAAATACATGAGAAAATATAAACAGGGTAAGAACATATATTCAAGAAGTGAATAATGATATTTTAGCATATTTTAATCATGTTTAGTAATATCTCGAATATCTTTGAATTCTTAGCGTTTGTTATTGATAATAAAACTCACAGTCAGGATGCCACTGACATTAAACATTATTTATAGCTGACTGATTAAGAGACATTAGATGTTTCAAGTAACCCAGCCACACAGAATGCCCATCTGATCAAAAAAAAAGAGATACACCGAGTAACTGACTCGATCATCACCATTGTAACTATTTGCTGAGCCTTAACTGAAGTCTATTATCAGTCTGAACAAAAATCAATCCGAACCAAACCAAACTCAGCAAAGAATCTGAGTTTAATTTAATTCAGAAATTTGTCACATGAATAGAAAGTTATTAAAAAGTCACTAAGAAAGTTCAAGGGTCTTACCTGAAGTCACTGTTACCATGGTCCCTTGGCCCCAGTAGCCAAGATCGTAACCCCAGTTACCCACTGTAGTATCACAATGATGGAGACCAGTACACGTATTCTCTGTTCTTTACTCCAGGTCTCAATTTTCATTTGAAAGAGCCATTTAGTACTGATCATGTTCAGAATTAATGCCATAGTTGACATAACAATTAGCAGTGATTTCCTGAGCTGTCAGATATATTAAAACTAACATTTTTTTCCGAGCATTTAATTGATGGAAGTGTTAGCAGTACATATGACATGCCCAAAACATTGTCCCATTGTGTCAGCAGTTTGCTAGTTTAAATGGTACATTTCCTCTTTGATAGTTTTGTAAGAGGCAGCCTGAGGTCTGCTTCAGATCGCAGTTGGTATAATTGCATTTAAAACTCGTACTGACCGTCAGTTTATGATGGAATTGACAAAATGTTCCCTCAAGCTGTTCTTGAATGGGTCCAGCCCTGGTTCCTCTCGCTGTGGTCTCCTGCACAGTAATAGATGGCGGTGTCTTCGATCTTCAGGTTCTCCATGTCCAACGCGAAAATGTTGTTTGAAGTGTCTTTGGACGCAGTAAATCGACCTGTAATCGCTGGTGCATAGTAACTGCTGGATGAAGTATAGTAGCTAACCAGCCACTCCAGACCCTGTCCGGGAACCTGTCGGACCCAGCTCATGTAGTAGCTGCCAAGATTGAACCCGCTGGTTTTACAGGTCAGTTTCAGGCTGCCTGCGGGACGGCCAGTCTCTGCCTCTGGCTGGGTCAAAACAACCTCCGACTGGACACCTTTAAAAAAGAAAACAAATAAACCATGAACATTAATGCTGATGAAATGATGGCTGAGTCTTTTTACATTCCTGCGGTAGATTAACATTGAGACAGAAACAAAGAGAGACTTGAACAAAAAACACTCACATGATAAGAAAGTCAGTAACAAACTGAGAAAAATTGTCGACACAATCATTCTGATAACTTGTGGGAAACGGTTCTGTCAAGATCTTTCTAAACAGAGCCGACCCAGGAGTGTTGAATTACTGTCCAGTGCCCAGGATTTATATGGCCATCAGAAGGGGCAGGCTTACAGCTTCCGCATGTTGGTTTCCTGCTGGAGTCTGAGACTGGATCCTGATATCAGCTTGCACAGCCCGAACACATGGGGTCATGTCTTTACATGAGGTTCTGCTTAAACATGGACACATACACATCTTGGGATATTGGTTTTGCTGAATAGCTTCTTTGGAAGTAAATTTGAGTAGCTTCAGGTCTGTTTCACATGATAGTTGCATGTATTTTGTTAAAAAAAAACAAATTCAACTGGAAGTTAGCTCCCTTTATTTCTACATTCATTCACAAGCAGATAAAACTAAAATTAAAGTTCAAACATATTACTAGCTAATAAAACAGTTGAGCTTTCCTTCCCTGGATACTGAAAGTCTCTGTCGCACTACAAAATAACATGTAATTCATACGAAACATTTCAAAATTCAATTTAGGCAACTGAATACAGAGCGTGTCCAAAGTGATTATATTTAGAATATTCAATTAGAAGTTAACTCCCTTTCATCCTACATTCCACCACAAGCAGAAAAAGCTAAAAAGAACTTCAATAATATTATTAGCCAACAAAATGAGTGACTTTATTTTGCTGTCACTCAAAGTCTCTCTCACATTACAAAACAACATACCATTTCTAATCTGCGTTTCTAAATTCAGTTTCGGCAACCTAATGTGGAGCATGTCTAAAGTGATCATGTTCAGAATG